>NW_019256261.1:8195-30913 GCF_002742605.1 Olea europaea var. sylvestris | reverse complement strand
AAATATTTGAAATTTAAATTGTCCAATAGGGTAATGTAACGTGGTATAATGTAAACTAAAGTGTACACCATAGTGTAGATGTTATAAGGTTCTTATCGATTGAACTTTGTTATTGATACACTGATTTTTGACATGTTGTTCAACACTACCATTGTTGTCAAGTGTCAATTGGATGGGAAACCGTTTGAAATTTAAACTGTCAAACAGTGTAATGTCATGTCACAACGTGTAAACTAAAGTGTACACCATAGTGTACATGTAGCAAGGTTCTTACCGACTTAACTTTGCTATTTGTACATTGATTTTTGACACGTTGTTTGACACTTATATTGTTGTCCAGTGTCAATTGGGTGGGAAAACTGTTTGAAATTTAAACTGTCCAATAGGATAATGTCACGTGGCAAAGTGTAAACTAAAGTGTACACCATAGTGTACAAGTAGTATGGTATTTACCGATTGAACTTTGCTATTAGTACACTGGTTTTTAACACGTTGTTTGATACTTGCATTGTTTTAAAGTGTCAATTGGAAAGGAAAATTGTTTGAAATTTAAACTGTCTAATAGGGTAATGTCACGTGGCAAAGTTTAAGCTAAAGTGTACCTGTAGCAAGGTTCTTACTAATTGAACTTTGTTATTTGTACACTGATTTCAGACACGTTGTTTGACACGTGAATTGTTGTCAAGTGTCAATTGGACGAAAAAACTGTTTCAAATTTAAAATGTCCAAAAAGGTAATGTCACGTGGCAAAGTTTAAACTAAAGGGTATTCCAAAGTGTACATGTAGCATGGTCCTTACCGATTGAACTTTGCTACATGTACACTGATTTTTATCACGTTGTTTGACACTTGCATTGTTGTCAAGTGTCAATAGGATAGGAAAACTAGTTGACATTTAAACTGTCCAACAGGGTAATGTCACGTGGTAAAGTGTAAACTAAAGGGTGTACACCATAGCGTACATATAGCTAGGTTTTTACTGATTAAACTTTGCTATTTTTACATTGATTTTTGACAAGTTGTTTGACACTTACATTGTTGTTAATTTCAATTGGATGGGAAACTGTTTGAAATTTAAACTGTCCAAGAGGATAATGCCACGTGGCAAAGTGTAAACTAAAGTGTACACCATAGTGTACATATAGCACGGTTCTTACCGATTGAACTTTGCTGCTTGTGCACTAATTCTTGACACGTCGTTTGATACTTGTATTGTTGTCAAGTGCAAATTGGGTGGGAAAACTATTTGAAATTTAAACTGTCCAACACGTAATGTCATGTGGCAAAGTGTAAACTAAAGTGTGTACACCATAGTGTACGTGTAGCTAGGTTCTTACCGATTGAACTTTGCTATTTGTACACTGATTTTTGACACGTTGTTTGACACTTGCATTATTGTCAAGTGTCAATTGGGTGGGAAAATTATTTGAAATTTAAATTGTCCAATAGGGTAATGTCGCATGGTATAATGTAAACTAAAGTGTACATGTCGCAATGTTCTTACCGATTGAACTTTGCTATTTGTACAATGATTTTTAACATGTTATTTGACACTTGCATTATTGTCAAGTGTCAATTGGATGGGAAAACCGTTTGAAATTTAAACTGTCAAACAGTGTAATGTCATGTCACGATGTGTAAACTAAAGTGTACACCATAGTGTACATGTAGCAAGGTTCTTACCAATTGAACTTTACTATTTGTACATTAATTTTTGATATGTTGTTTGACACTTGTATTGTTGTCAAGTGTCAATTAGGTGGAAAAACTGTTTGAAATTTAAACTATCCAACAGGGTAATGTCACGTGTCAAAGTGTAAGCTAAATTGTACACCATAGTGTACAAGTAGCATGGTACTTACCGATTGAACTTTGCAATTTGTACACTGATTTTTGACACGTTGTTTGACACTTGCATTGTTCTCAAGTGTCAATTGGATGGGAAAACCATTTGAAATTTAAACTATCCAATAGGGTTATGTCGTGTGGTGAAGTGTAAACTAAAGTGTGCACACCATTGTGTACATGTAGCAAGGACCTTACTGATTGAACTTTGCTATTTGCACACTGATTTTCAACACGTTGTCTGACACTTACATTGTTGTCAAGTGTCAATTGGATGGGAAAATTGTTTGAAATTTAAACTGTCCAATAGGGTAATCTCACGTGGCAAGGTGTAAACTAAAGTATACATGTAGGAAGGTTCTTACCGATAGAACATTGCCATCTGTACACTGATTTTTGACATGTTATTTTACACTTGCATTATTGTTAAGTGTTAATTGGATGGGAAAACCGTTTGAAATTTAAACTGTCAAACTAGGTAATGTCACGTAGCAAAGTGTAAACTAAAGTGTACACTATAGTGTACATATAGCAAGGTTCTTACCAATTGATCTTTGGTATTTGCAAACTGATTTCGGATACGTTGTTTGACACTTGCATTGTAGTCAAGTGTCAATTGGATGGGAAACTATTTGAAATTTGACCTATCCAATAGGGTAATGTCACGTGGCAAGGTATAAACTAAACTGTACATGTAGTAAGGTTCTTACCGATAGAACTTTGCTATCTGTACACCGATTTTTGACACGTTTGACACTTGCATTGTTATCAAGTGTCAGTTAGATGGGAAAATTCTTTTAAATTTAAACTGTCCAATAGGGTAATATCACGTGGCAAAGTGTAAAATAAAGTGTACACCATAGTGTACATGTAGCAAGGTTCTTACCGATTGAAATTCGCTATTTATACATTGATTTTTGAAACGTTCTTTGACACTTACATTTTTGTCAAGTCTCGACTGGATGGGAAAATTGTTTGAAATTTAAACTGTCCAACAACATAATGTCACGTGGCAAAGTGTAAACTAAAGTGTACATGTCGCAAGGTTCCTACCGATTGTATTTTGCTATTTGTACACTGATTTTTTGACACATCGTTTGACACTTGTATTGTTGTCAAGTATCAATTGGATTGAAAAATGGTTTAAAGTTTAAATTGTTAAACAGGGTAATTTCATGTGGCAAAGTGTAAACTAAAGTGTACACCATAGTGTACATGTAGCAAGGTTCTTACCGATTGAATTTTGCAATTTGTACACTGATTTTGGATGTGTTGTTTGACAATTGCATTGTAGTCAAGTGTCAATTGGATGGGAAAACTGTTTAAAATTTAAACGGTCCAATAGGGTAATGTCACTTGGCAAAGTGTAAACTATAGTGTA
This sequence comes from Olea europaea var. sylvestris, assembly GCF_002742605.1. Classification (NCBI taxonomy): domain Eukaryota; kingdom Viridiplantae; phylum Streptophyta; class Magnoliopsida; order Lamiales; family Oleaceae; genus Olea; species Olea europaea. The sequence continues at coordinate 27,687 of NW_019256261.1, read as the reverse complement.
CATATAGAAAGGTTCTTACCGATTGAACTTCGCTATTTGTACACTGATTTTTTACACGTTGTTTAACAATTACATAACTGTCAATTACCAATTGGACTAGAAAACTGTTTGAAATTCAAGCTGTCCAACAGGTAATGTCATGTGGCAAAGTGTAAACTAAAGTGTACACCATAGTGTACAAGTAGCAAGGTTCTTACAGATTTAACTTTGCTATTTGTACACTGATTTTTTACACGTTGTTTGACACTTACATTGCTGTCAAGTGTCAATTAGATGGGAAAACTCATTGAAATTTAAACTATCCAATCGAGTAGTGTCACGTGGCAAAGTGTAAACTAAAATGTACTCCACATGTCGCAAGGTTCTTACTGATTGAACTTTGATATTTGTACGCTGATTTTTGATACGTTGTTTGGCACTTACATTTTTGTCAATTGTCAATTGGATGGGAAAATGGTTTGAAATTTAAACTGTCGAATAGGGAAATTTCACGTGGCAAAGTGTAAACTAAAGTGTACACCATAGTGTACATGTAGCAAGGTTCCTAACGATTGAACTTTGCAATTTGTACAGTGATTTTGGACATGTTGTTTTACACTTAGATTGTAGTCAAGTGTCAATTGGATGGGAAAACTGTTTGAAATTTAAATTGTCAAACAGGGTAATGTCACATGGCAAAGTGAAAACAAAAGTGTACACCATAGTGTATATGTAGCAAGGTTCTTACTGATTGAAATTTGCTATTTGTACAATGATTTTTGACACGTTGTTTGACATGTCAATGGGATGGGAAAACTGTTTGAAATTTAAACGATCCAACAAGGTAATTTCATGTGGCAAAGTTTAAACTAACGTGCACATGTAACAAGGTTCTTTCCGATTAAACTTTGCTATTTGTGCACTGATTTTCGACACGTTGTTTGCCACAAACATTGTTGTCAAGTGCCAATTGGATTGGAAAATGGTCTCAAATTTAAACTGTCAAACAGGGTAATTTCACGTGGCAAAGTGTAAACTAAAGTGTACACCATAGTGTACAAGTAGCAAGGTTCTTACCGATTTAACTTTGCTATTTGTACACTGATTTTTTACATGTTGTTTAACACTTACATTGCTGTCAAGTGTCAGTTGGATGGGAAAACTTATTGAAATTTAAACTGTCCAATCGGGTAGTGTCACGTGGCAAAGTGTAAACTGAAGTGTACTCCATAGTGTATATGTCGTAAGGTTATTACTGATTGAACTTTGATATTTGTACGCTGATTTTTGACACGTTGTTTGGCACTTACATTGTTGTCAAGTGTCAATTGGATGGGAAAATGGTTTGAAATTTAAACTGTCGAATAGGGAAATTTCACATGGCAAAGTGTAAACTAAAGTGTACACCATAGTGTACATGTAGCAAGGTTCCTACCGATTGAACTTTGCAATTTGTACAGTGATTTTGGACATGTTGTTTGACACTTGGATTATAGTCAAGTGTCAATTGGATGGGAAAACTGTTTGAAATTTAAATTGTCAAACAGGGTAATGTCACATCGCAAAGTGAAAATAAAAGTGTACACCATAGTGTATATGTAGCAAGGTTCTTACCGATTGAACTTTGCTTTTTGTACAATGATTTTTGACACGTTGTTTGACACGTCAATTGGATGGGAAAACTGTTTGAAATTTAAACTTTCCAACAAGGTAATGTCATGTGGCAGAGTTTAAACTAAAGTGTACATGTAGCAAGGTTCTTTCCGATTGAACTTTGCTATTTGTGCACTAATTTACGACACGTTGTTTGACACTTACATTGTTGTCAAGTGCCAATTGGATTGGAAAATGGTTTGAAATTTAAACTGTCAAATAGGGTAACTTCACGTGGTAAAGTGTAAACTAAAGTGTACAACATAGTGTACATGTAGCAAGGTTCTTATCAATTGAACTTTACAATTTGTACACTGATTTTGGACATGTTGTTTGACACTTGCATTGTAGTCAAGTGTCAATTGGATGGGAAAACCATTTGAAATTTAAACTGTCTAACACGATAATGTCACGTGGCAAAGTGAAAACTAATGTGTACACCATACTATACATGTAGCAAGGTTTTTACCGATTGAACTTTGATATTTGTACACTGATTGACACGTTGTTTGACACTTACATTGTTGTCAAGTGTTAATTGGATGGAAAAATTGTTTGAAATTTAAACTGTCCAACAAGGTAATGTCACATGACAAAGTTTAAACTAAAGTGTACACTATAGTGTACATGTTGTAAGGTTCTTACCAATTAAACTTTGCTATTTGTAACTAATTTTTTGATATGATTCAGGAGTCGAGCCTGACGAAGGCAAGTGCGAGACGAGGCCCGTTGATAGTCGATGGCAGACCAATGATGCGATCAAGGGAAAAGCAAGTGAAACAAGTGATGGGATTGTTCGTTCAAGGAACCATTGATGGAACCATGTTCGGGACTCAAAATGGAGCACCTTTCATGTTCGGGTTGAAGGCCGAATCAACTTGGATCAATTTGTTATCAAGCGACGAAAGCGGAGGCTGAAAACAACACCATGCGACCGCACAGGCAAAACTCCATGCGGCCGCACACATGCATACCGAAAATAAAAAATTGCCTTTCTTGATGAACCATGCGACCGCATGGATTTACACCATGCGGCCGCACAAGCCAAAATAATTGGCAAATTTTCTATTTTTGGCCGAATTTCCTATTTTCGATAGAATTCTTATGAAATCAAATTATTACCATAATTTGATGGTTTTGGACATTTTTATTCATTAGTATAAATAGGAGATTACTTTTCATTGTAACAACCTTTGAACTTTTGACTTTTGAATTAATATTATAGAGAGAGAAATTTCTTCTTTCAATTTATTGTTCTTCTTGAACAATCTTGGAACTTATCAAGATTCAACTTCTTGTGGCATTCTATCAATCGAATTGTGGGTTCTTTTAATTGTAATCAAGGGGTTTTAGGTTCTTCTCTAATCTAGGGTTTTTTGGTTCAATTCTTGGGGTTCGAGATCCAAAACTGGGTTAGTATTGGCGTTCTTGGGTTCCGCATCAATCTCATTGTGGATTTCGTAGTTTCCATTGCTACGAGGTTCGCATCAGTTGGTATCATAGCTTTGGTTCCAATATAATCAGGTATATCCTTTGTTTTCTAAATTTTTTTCAATTCCTTGTGTTCTTGTGTCCCAAAAGTTTTCTTGATCTTTTGATCCAAAAGTTTCATCAAAAAATCTTCCAATTCCGTTTCTGGGCTAGATTTTTGCCTGAATCAGTTTTCGTTTTCTTTGTTGGTTTTGTTATTGATTTTCGGATCTAAAAAAAATTCTTGTTCATTCGTACGATACTGTTCATCCGTACAATAAAACAAAAAAAACTTGTTAAATATTATCGATTCGTCAAATACCAACTTTTATTATTCATTATCATTTCTAAATTACTTGGACACATTGAATCATTCCATTCCTTCAATTCAAATCAAGTTTTAAAAGTTTTCTTTGAGTCCTTTGTTACAATTATTGAGTCACATCCAGTTTGGGGAATTCTACATGAATTGATTGATTGATTGAGTTCATTGATTGTTCCTAGAAACAATTGTTGAAAGAACTGAGTGGTAAAAGGCAGAGAGGTGAGCTTAATAGTGGGTAAAAGCTCTTGTGTGCGTCCCGAGTGACTTTTGGTGAGGCAGTAAAATAAAATTTTAGTGTTAGGATGTCAGAAAGGGCAGAATCAAACTTAAGCCGACAAGGCAATAATAGCAATGCATCGGAGGATTTAGTGCAAAGGTTTGAGAGGGCGTTTGGAGATGTGAGAGATAGGTTGGAGAAGGAAGGAGTGAGCCCGAGGTATACCTGGAGTGGGAAAGGAAGGTTGAAATGATCTTCGAGTGTTATAACTACTCGAAGGAGAAAAAGGTGAAGTTCGCAGTTTTGGAGTTCAGTGACTATGCAATTTCATGGTAGGATCAAGTGATTACTTCACAACGTAGGAGTGGGGGAAGACCAATCAGCACTTGGGAAGAATTGAAGTCATTGATGAGAAAGAGGTTTGTTCCTAGCCACTATTACCGAGAGATCCATCAAAAATTGCAAGGTCTATATCAAGGGTAAAGTGTAGAGGACTATCATAAGGAGATGGAAATACTCATGATTAGGGCCAATGTGGGGGAGGATCGGGAGGCTACCATGGCACGATTCTTGAATTGTTTGAATAGGGAAATTGCCAATATAGTGGAGTTGCAACATTATGTGGAGTTGGAAGACATGTTGCATGTGGCTATGAAGGTAGAGAAACAGCTGAAGAGGAAAGGGGCAGCTAGGCAGCCGTTAGGAACTTTGAGTGTTAATCCATCTTGGAAGCCAAGGTAGAACAACAAAAACAAAGGTGATAAAGTTGTCCCTAAAGGTAGAAATGAGTGGTAGAAAGGGAAAGAAGAAAGTGCTAGCAAAACAGCACCCAAAACAGATTCACAACCATCAAGGAATCGAGACATCAAGTGTTTCAGATGCTTGGGGTCAGGGCACATTGCTTCTCAATGCCCAAATACAGGTAATGGTTTTGTTGGATAATGTTGAGGTGGTGAGTGAAAGTGAATGAGAGTTTGAGGACATGCCTACATTGGAGGACGTTGAAGAAGAAGAAAAATTGGAGTTTGCTGTTGGGGAATCGTTGGTGTGAAGGAGAGCTCTTAACACTTAAGTCAAAGTGGATGATTCAGAGCAGCAGCGAGAAAATATATTCCACACACGTTGTTACGTCAATAATAAGGTATGTAGTATGATTATTGATGGTGGGAGTTGCATGAATGTAGCTAGCACAACTTTAGTTGAGAAATTAGGACTAGCATTGTTAAAACACCCTAGGCCTCATAAGTTGCAATGGTTGAATGAAAGTGGGGAAGTTAGGGTGAATAAAAGACTTTTAATTAATTTCTCAATTGGGAGTTATAGTGACAAAGTAGTATGTGATGTGGTGCCTATGCATGTGGGTTATATCTTGTTAGGAAGACCATGGAAATATGATAGAAGGGTCACACATGATGGTTATAGGAATCGTTGTAGCTTTGTCAAGGATAGGAAGACTATTACTCTTGCGCCATTAACACCGGTACAAGTGTATGGAGATCAAATCAAGCTGAAAGTGAGGAAGACGAGATAATAAGAGAGTCAGGAAAAAGGAGAGGCAATAGTGAAACCATCAATAAGAGAGAAAATAGTGAGGTGGCTGAGAGTGGAGAAAAGAGAGGGAAGCCACATGAGCGGAGAGAAAAAGAGTCAATTGAGAGGAGAGAAAAAGAGTAAGCTGAGCGGAGAGAAAAGCCAAAGGTCAACTTCTATGCAAAAGAGAGTGAGTTGAAAAAGGCTATGAGCGATAATAGGCAAATGATATTGTTAGTGTACAAGGAGTCCCTCCTCGATTTTGAGGATTCTAACATATCCCTCCCTAGTTTGGTTGAGTCTTTATTGCAGGAGTTTGACGATGTGTTTCCTGAGGAGATGCCAAGTGGATTGCCACCAATCAGAGGCATCGAGCACCAGATTGACTTTGTACCCGGAGCTGTCATACCGAATCGACCAGCTTACCGAAGCAATCCCGAGGAGATGAAGGAGCTTCAAAGGCAAGTGGAAGAGTTGATGAGCAAAGGTTATGTCAGGGCGAGCATGAGTCCATGTGCTGTACCTATTTTCCTCGTGCCTAAGAAGGACGGGACTTGGAGAATGTGCGTGGATTACCAAGCTATCAACAATATCACGGTAAAGTATCGTCGCCCAATACCTAGGCTAGATGACATGCTTGATAAGTTGCATAGTGCTTGCATTTTTAGTAAGATTGATTTTAAAAGTGGGTATCATCAAATTCGCATCCGAGAGGGTGATGAATGGAAAACGGCGTTTAAGACTAAGTATGGATTATATGAATGGTTAGTTATGCCGTTTGGACTCATTAATGCACCGAGCACTTTTATACGTTTAATGAACCATGTTTTACGTGCTTTTATTGGGAAATTTGTTGTAGTTTATTTTTATGACATCTTAATCTATAGCAAAAACATAGATGAGCATTTAGAACATTTAAATTGTGTGCTTATTGTGTTGTGAAAGGAACAACTATATGCTAATTTCAAAAAAGTGCACATTTTGCATGGATAGAGTTGTTCTCCTAGGATTTGTAGTTAGTGCTAACGGGGTGGAAGTCGATGAAGAAAAGATAAAAGCTATAAAGGAATGGCCAACACCTAAGACTATAACTGAAGTTAGGAGTTTTCATGGATTGGCTAGTTTTTATAGGCGATTTGTAAGAGATTTTAGCATCATCACCACACCGTTGACTGAAATAGTAAAGAAGAGTGTAGGTTTTCATTGGGGAGAATTTCAAGAAATTGCATTTAACACCATTAAGGATAAGCTATGTAAAGCACCTGTTTTGGCATTACCAAATTTTGATAAAACATTCGAGGTTGAGTGTGATGTATCAGGAATAGGTATAGGAGCAGTGTTAATGCAGGAAAGGAGACCTATTGCTTACTTTAGCGAAAAGTTGAGTGGGGCAACATTGAATTATCCGACATATGACAAGGAGCTATATTCACTTGTTCGAGCATTGGAGACTTGGCAGCACTACTTATGGCCAAAGGAATTCGTTATACACACCGATCATGAATCTTTAAAGCATTTGCGAGGTCAAGGTAATCTGAACAAAAGACATGCGAGATGGGTGGAGTTTATCGAGACATTTCCCTACATCATCAAGTACAAACAAGGTAACGAAAATATAGTTGCTGATGCGTTGTCTCGAAGGTACGTGTTTTTAAATTCATTAAGTACTAAATTACTTGGTTTCGAGCATATTAAGGGCATGTATGAATCTGATTGTGATTTATCTAGTATTTATGCTTCATGTGACAAAGGTGCATTTGATAAATTCTATAGGCATGAAGGATATTTGTTTAGGGAAGATAAGTTGTGCATTCCTAATTGTTCTTTGCGTGAATTATTGGTAAGGGAAGCACATGGGGGTGGTTTAATGGGACACTTCGGGGTTCGAAAGACTTTAGACATGTTAGGGGAACATTTTTATCGGCCTAAAATGCGACATGACATAGAACAAATATGTGGAAAGTGCATAACTTGTAAAAAGGCTAAGTCTAAGGTTCAACCCCATGGTTTGTATACTCCTATGCTTGTACCTAGTGAACCTTGGGTAGACATATCTATGGACTTTGTGTTAGGTTTGCCTAGGATGAAAAGGGGCCGGGATTCAATATTTGTAGTGGTCAATAGGTTTAGTAAGATGGCGCACTTCATACCATGTCATAAAACTGACGATGCTACTAATATTGCAGACTTATTCTTTAAGGAAATAGTACGTTTACATGGAGTACCTAAAAGTATAGTGTCTGATAGGGACGTGAAGTTTTTGAGTCATTTTTGGTGTGTTCTGTGGAGTAAGTTAGGAACTAAGTTATTATTTTCTACAACTTGTCACCCACAAACAGATGGACAAACTGAAGTAGTTAATCGAACTATGACTCAACTACTCCGGACAGTAATCAATAAAAATCTGAAATCATGGGAAGAGTGTTTACCATTTATAGAGTTTGTATATAATCGAGCTACGCATTCTACTACGTCGTTTTCTCCTTTTGAAATTGTTTATGGTTTTAATCCACTAACACCTATGGATTTAATGCCTTTGCTTGTGCAAGAACGAGGTAGCTTGGATGGGAAACGAAAAGCTGAGATGGTGAAAACACTCCATGAAAAGGCCAGGATGCAAATAGAAGAGAAAGAAAAGCTGATTGCATCAAAAGCAAATAAAGGAAGAAGACATGTTACATTTGAGCCTGGAGATTGGGTCTGGGTGCATTTCAGAAAAGAGCATTTTCTAGAACAGAGGAAGTCAAAATTGCAACCACGAGGTGATGGACCGTTTCAAATCATCGAGAGGATCAATGACAATGCATACAAAGTGAATTTACCAGGTGAGTACAATATTTCAGCTACTTTTAATGTATCTGATCTCTCTCTGTTTGATATAGGTTCAGATTCGAGGACGAATCCTTTTGAAGAGGGAGGGGATGATATAATCCAGGAGTCGAGCCAGACGAAGGAAAGTGCAATACAAGACCCGTTGATAGTTGATGGCGGACCAATGACGCGATCAAGGGCAAAGCAAGTGAAACAAGCGATGGGATTGCTCGTTCAAGAAACCATTGATGGAACCATGTTCGGGACTCAAAATGGAGCAATTTCATGTTCAGGTTGAAGGCCGAATCAACTTGGATAAATTTGTTATCAAGCGACGAAAGCGGAGGTCGAAAACAACACCATGCGGCCGCACAGGTAAAACTCAATGTGGCCACACACATGCATACCGAAAATAAAAATTACCTTTCTTGATGAACCATGCGACTGCATGGATTTACACCATGCGGCCGCAAAGCCAAAAAAATTGGCGAATTTTCTATTTTTTGCCGAATTTCCTAGTTTCGATAGAATTCTTATGAAATCAAATTATTACCATAATTTGATGGGTTTGGACGTTTTTATTCATTAGTATAAATAGGAGATTACTTTTCATTTTAACGACCTTTGAACTTTTGACTTTTGAATTAATATTATAGAGAGAGAAATTTCTTCTTTCAATTTATTGTTCTTCTTGAACAATCTTGAAACTTATCAAGATTCAACTTCTTGTGGCATTCTATCAATCGGATTGTGGGTTCTTTTAATTGTAATCAAGGGGTTTTAGGTTCATCGCTAATCTAGGGTTTTTTGGTTCAATTCTTGGGGTTCGAGATCCAAAACTGGGTTAGTATTGGGGTTCTTGGGTTCTGCATCAATCTCATTGTGGGTTTCGTAGTTTCCATTGCTATGGGGTTCGCATCATTTTTGATACGTTGTTTATCACTTGCATTGTTGTCAAGTGTCAATTGGATGGGAAAACAGTTTGAAATTTTCCAATAGGGTAATGTCACGTTGCAAAGTGTACACTATAGTGTACATATAGCTTGGTCCTTACTGATTGAACCTTTCTATTTGTTCACTGATTTTTGACACGTTATTTGACACTATTGCTGTCCAGTATCAATTGGAAAAGAAAACTGTTGAAAATTTAAACTATCTAATAGGGTAATGTCACGTGGTAGAGTGTAAACTAAATTGTACACCATAGTGTACATGTCACAAGGTTCTTACCGATTGAACTCTGCTACTTGTACCCTGATGTTTTACATTTTTGACACTTGGATTGTCATCAAGAGTCAATTGGTTGGGAAAACTGTTTGAAATTTAAACTGTCCAACAGGGTAATGTCACGTGGCAAAATGTAAACTAAAGTGCACATGTAGCAAGGTTCTTACCGATTGGACTTTGCTATTTGTACACTGATTTTGGACAAGTTGTTGACACTTGCATTGTAGTCAAGTGTCAATCAGATGGGAAAATAGTTTAAAATTTAAACTGTCCAATAGGGTAGTGTCACTTGGCAAAGTGTAAACTAAAGTATACACATTAGCGCACATATAGCAAGGTTCTTACCGATTGAACTTTGCTATTTGTACACTGATTTTTGACATGTTATTTGATGCTTGCATAGTTTTCAAGTGTGAATTGGATGGGAAAACTATTTGAAATTTAAACTATCCAACAGGGTAATGTCACGTGGCAAAGTGTAAATTAAAGTGTGTACACCGTCGTGTACATGTTGCAAGTTTCTTATCGATTGAACATTTCTACTTGTACACTGATTTTTGGCACGTAGTTTAACACTTACATTGTTGTCAAGTGTCAATTGGATTGGAAAACTATTTGAAATTTAAACTGTCCAATGGGGTAATGTCACGTGTCAAAGTGCAAACTAAAGTTTGCATGTATCAAGGTTCTTATCGATTGAACTTTTCGATTTGTACACTGATTTTGGACACATTGTTTGACACTTCAATTGTTGTCATGTGTCAATTGGATGGAAAAATTGTTGGAAATTTAAACTGTCTAATAGGGTAATGTCACGTGGCAGAGTGTAAACTAAAGTGTGTACACCATAGTGTACATATAGCAAGGTTCTTACCAATTGAACTTTGCTATTTGTACATTGATTTTTGACACGTTGTTTGACACTTGTATTGTTGTCCAGTGTCAATTGAGTGGGAAAACTGTTTAAAATTTAAACTGTCCAATAGGGTAATGTTACGTGGCAATGTGTAAACTAAAATGCATACCATAGTGTACAAGTAGCATGGTACTTACCGATTGAACTTTGCTATTTGTACACTGATTTTTGACACGTTGTTTGACACTTGCATTGTTGTCAATTGTCAATTGGATATGAAAACCGTTTGAAATTTAAACTATCTTACAGGGTTATGTCATGTGGTAAAGTGTAAATTAGAGTGTGTACACCATTGTGTAAATGTATTAAGGACCTTACCGATTGAACTTTGCTATTTGTACACTGCTTTTCGACACATTGTTTGATACTTACATTGTTGTTAAGTGTCAATTGGATGGGAAAATTGTTTGAAATTTAAACTGTCCAATAGGGTAATGTCACGTGGCAAGGTGTAAACTAAAGCGTGCATGTAGCAATGTTCTTATCGATAGAACTTTGCTATCTGTACACTGATTTTTGACACGTTCTTTTACACTTGCATTGTTATCAAGTGTCAATTGGATGGAAAAACTGTTTGAAATTTAAACTGTCAAACTCGGTAATGTCACGTCGCAAAGTATAAACTAAAGTGTATACCATAGTGTACATATAGTAGGGTTCTAACTGATTAAACTTTACTATTTGTAAACTGATTTTTGATACGTTGTTTGACACTTTTATTGTAGTTAGGTCTCAATTGGATGGGAAACTGTTTGAAATTTAAACTATCCAATAGGGTAATGTCGCGTGGCAAGGTGTAAACTAAAGTGTACATGTAGCAAAGTTTTACCGATAGAACTTTGCTCTCTGTACGCTGATTTTTGACACGTTGTTTGACACTTGCATTGTTGTCAAGTGTCAATTCGATAGAAAACTCTTTTAAATTTAAACTATCCAATAGGGTTGTGTTATGCGGCAAAGTGTAAAATAAAGTGTACACCATAGTGTACATGTAGCAAGATTCTTACCTATTGAACTTTGCAATTTGTACACTGATTTTGGACACGTTGTTTGACATTTGAGTTGTTGTCAAATGTTAATTGGATGGGAAAATTGTTTGAAATTAAACTGTTCAAGAGGTATTGTCACGTGGCAAAGTGTAAACTAAAGTGTACACCAAAGTGTACATGTACCATGGTCCTTACCGATTGAACTTTGCTATTTGTACACTGATTTTTGTCACTTTCTTTGACACTTGCATTGTTGTCAAGTGTCAATTGGATAGGAAAACTAGTTGAAATTTAAACTGTCCAATAGGGTAATGTCATGTGATAAAGTATAAACTAAAGTGTGTGCACCATAGTATACATGTAGCAAGGTTCTTACCGATTGAATTTTGCTATTTATATATGGATTTTTGACACGTTGTTTGATATTTGCATTGTTTTCAAGTGTCAATTGGATGGGAAAATCATTTGAAATTTAAACCGACAAATAGGGTAATGACAGGTAGCAATGTGTATACTAAAGTGTACACCATAGTGTACATGTTGCGCGGTTCTTACCGATTGAACTTTGCCAATTGTACACTTATTTTTGACACCTTGTTTCACACTTGCATTGCTATCCAGTGTTAATTTGGTAGGAAAATTGTTTGAAATTTAGACCGTCCAATAGCATAATGTCACATGGCAAAGTATAAACTAAAGTGTACACCATAGTGTACATGTCGCAAGGTTCTTACCGATTGTACTTTGCTATTTGTACACTGATTTTTGACACATTGTTTGAGACTTGTATTGTTGTCAAGTGTCAATTGGATTGGAAAATGGTTTGAAATTTAAACTGTCTAACAGGGTAATTTCACGTGGCAAAGTGTAAACTAAAGTGTACACCATAGTGTACATGTAGTATGGTTCTTACCGATTGAACTTTACAATTTGTACACTAATTTTGGACACGTTGTTCGACAATTACATTGTAGTCAAGTGTCAATTGGATGGAAAAACTGTTTAAAATTTAAACTGTCCAACAGGGCAATGTCACGTGGTAAAGTGTAAAAAATAGTGTACACCATAGTGTACATGTAGCAAGGTTTTTACATATTTAACTTCGCTATTCGTACACTGATTTTTTACACGTTGTTTGACACTTATTTTGCTAGCAAGTGTCAATTGGATGGGAAAACTCTTTGAAATTTAAACTGTCCAACCGAGTAATGTCACGTGGTAAAGTGTAAACTAAAGTGTACACTTTAGTGTACATATAGCATGGTCTTTACCGATTGAACTTTGCTATTTGTTCACTGATTTTTCACATGTTGTTTGACACTTGCATTATTGTCCAGTATCAATTGGAAGGGAAAATTGTTTCAAATTTAAACTGTGAAACAGGTTAATGTCACGTGGTAGAGTGTAAACTAAAGTATACACCATAGTGTACATGTCGCAAGGTTCTTACTAGTTGAACTTTGCAATTTGTACCCCGATTTTTTACACATTTGACACTTGCATTGTCATCAATTGTCAATTGGTTGGGAAAACTGTTTGAAATTTAAACTGTCCAACAGGGTAATGTCACATGGCAAAGTGTAAACTAAAGCGTACACCATAGTGTACACGTAGCAAGGTTCATGAAGAATGAACTTTGAAATTTGTACACCGATTTTTGACACATTGTTTAGCACTTGCATTATTGTCAAGTGTCAATTGGGTGGGAAAAATGTTTGTAATGTAAACTGTCCAGTAGGGTAATGTCACGTGGCAAAGTGTAAACTAAAGTGTACACCATAGTGTACATGTCGCAAGATTCTTATCGATTGAACTTTACTATTTGTACACTGAATTTTGACACGTTGTTTCACACTTGAATTATTGTCAATGGCCAATTGGATGGCAAAATGGTTTGAGATTTAAATAGTCAAACAGGATAATGTCACGTGGCAAAGCATAAACTAAATTGTACACCATAGTGTACATGTAGCAAGGTTCTTACCAACTGTACTTTGCTATTTGTACACTGATTTTTGACACTTTGTTTGACACTTGCATTGTTGTCAAGGGTCAGTTGGGCAGAAAATTGTTTGAAATTAAAACTGTCCTACAGGTTAATGACACGTGGTAAAATGTAAACTAAAGTATAAACCATGGGGTACATGTAGCAAGGCTCTTATCAATTGAATTTTGAACACGTTGTTTGACACTTGCATTGTTGTCCAGTGTCAATTGGATGAGAAAATTGCTCGAAATTAAAACATTCCAACAGGGTAAAGTCGTGTGGCAAAGTGTAAAATAAAGTGTACACCATAGTGTATATGTTACAAGGTTCTTACCGATCGAACTTTGCAATTTTTATGCTGATATTTGACACGTTGTTCGACACTTGCATTTTTGTAAAGTGTCAATTGGATGGGAAAATAGTTTGAAATTTATACTTTCCAACAGGGTAATGTCACGTGGCAGAGTGTAAACAAAAGTGTACACCATAGTATACATGTAGCAAGGTCCTCACTGATTGAATATTTCGATTTGTACACTGATTTTTGACACGTTGTTTCACGCATACATTGTTGTCAGGGGTCAATTGGGTCGGAAAACTATTTGAAATTTAAATTGTCAAACAGGGTAATGTCATGTGGTAAAGTGTAAATTAAATTGTTCACCATTGTATACATGTCGTAAGGTTCTTATCGATTGAACTTTTCTATTTGTACACTGAATTTTGACACATTGTTTAACACTTGCATTATTCTCAAGTGTCAATTGGATAGCAAAACTATTTGAAATTTAAACTGTCAAATAGGGTAATGTCATGTGGCAAAGTGTAAACTAAAGTGCACACCGTTGTGTACATGTAGCAAGGTTCTTACTGATTGAACTTTACTATTTGTACACTGAATTTTGACATTTGCATTGTTGTCAAGTGTCAATTAGATGGCAAAACTGTTTGAAATTTAAACTGTCAACTAGGGTAGTGTTAGTGGCAAAGTGTAAACTAAAGTGTACACCATAGTGTACATGTAGCAAGGTTCTTACCAATTGAACTTTGCTATTTGTACACTGATTTTTGACACGTTGTTTAACACTTGCATTATTGCGAAGTGTCAATTGGATGGAAAAACTGTTTGAAATTTAAACTATCCAATAGTGTAATGTCACGTGGTAAAGTGTAAACTAATGTGTACAGCATAGTGTACATGTAGCATGTTCCTCACCGATTGAACTTTGCTATTTGTACATTGATTTTGGACACGTTGTTTGACACATGCATTGTTGTCAAGTATCAATTGGGTGGGAAAATTGTTTGAAATTTAAACTGTCTGACAGTGTAATGTCACGTGGGAGAGTGTAAATTAAAGTGTACACCATAGTGTACATGTGGCAAGGTTCTTACCGATTGATCTTTTCTCTTTGTACACTTACTTTTGACACATTGTTTAACACTTGCATTGTTGTCAAGTGTCAATTGGATGGGAAAGATATTTGAAATTTAAACTGTCCAACAGGGATGTGTCGCGTGGCAAAGTTTAAACTAAAGTGTGCACCATAGTGTACATGAAACAGGGTTCTTACCGATTGAACTTCGCTATTTGTACACTAATTTTTGACACGTTGTTGGAAAATTGCATTGTTGTCAAGTGTTAATTGGATTGGAACACTATTTGAAACTTAAACTGTTCAATCGGGATATGTCATGTGGTAAAGTGTAAACTAACGTCTACACCATAGTGTACATGAAGCAAGGTTCTTACCGATTGGACTTTGCCATTTGTACATGTATTTTTGACATGTTGTTCGGCACTTGCATTCTTGTCAAGTGTCAATTGGATGAGAAAACTGTATTAAATTTAAATCATCCAATAGGGTAATATCACATGGCAAAGTGTAAACTAAAGTGTATACCAGAGTGTACATGCCGCAAGGTTCTTATTGATTGAACTTTGCTATTTGTACACTGATTTCTGACAAGTTTTTGACACTTGCATTGTTGTTAAGTGTCAATTAGATGTGAAAATGATTTGAAATTTAAATTGTTCAGCAGTGTAATATCACGTGGCAAAGTTTAAACTAAAGTGTACACTATAGTGTACATATAGCAAGGTTCTTACCGATTGAACTTTGCTATTTGTACACTGATTTTTGACACGTTTTTTGACTCTTGCATTGTTGTCAAGTTTCAATTGGATGGGAAAAACTGTTTGAAATTTAAACTGAACGCTAGTTACTTTACTTAACTAATCGGTGGTTTAGTCATAGGAGAATATGTTTTAGTGGGAGCTTAATTTTTACAATGATAATTTTAACAACAACCTTTCGAATACTTTAAATAAAACACTGAATAAAAAATAACGGAATGTGATTTATTTGAAAAAAACACAACTTGTTCTCCCGTTTAGCGTTATTCAAATACTTTAAAGAAATAACATTGAAAACGTTCACAAAAATAAATCTAAATAACTAGTTCACCGGGTTTTTCCATGGGCTTGTTGCACCACTTTCCATCTTTTCCATCATCCAGACCCAAGGTAGAATCATATCAATCTGTAGAGAAGGGGTTAAACCCGTGAGTTAAAAAAACTCAATAGATATCATTGGTGCATTCATGATCAAGCTATACATTTCAAAGCTGTAACTTTAGAAACCTTTTCATAGTAGGATTTTCGGTTGAATTTCAAACACGTAGAGTCATGACTTAACACGACGCCTCGATCGAAAGTAGATGCCGTACCCGGAGGTACCATTAGACATGGAAGTGTATGCCGTACCGAGGTACCATTAGACATACAAACATTAACATAAATCTTCATTTGCTAGAAACTTATAACTTAACGCGAATTAACACTTTGCACTTCTACCTACCTTGATTGATGCTTTGAACCTTGTTGAAAAATGCACTCCTTTGATGTTTCAAAAAAAACACACACCGGTGAGAATTGATGCTTGGAAAACACTTCTTGATAGCACCTAAACTTCTAGGAAAAACTAATTTTTCTCCCTCTCCTTTCTCTTTTTTAGACTTGAAAACTCTCTCTTTTATGCTTAGAAGCTTTTGTCTTGTTGTGAAAAATGTGCACGCATTGAGGCCTACTTATAGGTGAAAATCTCACAACTTAAGGGCAAGTGAAGGGCCTAATACTCATTAATACGGGTGACATTTATGTGGAAGTTATAGGTTTAAGAAGGTGCTAGAAAATCGTGTAGGAATTTGACTTTTCATATTCCGCATACTTCGGTTGATACTATACAGCTTTTAGTATTTCTATCATAACTTCTTCTCCCGATATCCAATTGAGGTAATTCAAAGTGCATTGGAAAGCTAACTCAAAGAGCTACAACTATTCTTTAGATATTATTTTCCAATTTGAATGTTTTCTATGTTATAAATTGGTGTCAAATGAGACTAAAAATTTGAAGTATACTTTAACCATCCAATATTCATGTCTTAGTGCCACTAAGGTGTTTAAAATTATTTGGGGTTCTACATCCCCCACCCCTTAATTAAAATTTCGTCCTCAAAATTTACCTTCTGATTGGGCGAATAGTGTTGGATACTTGTTTTTTTCTTCCTCTTCCCCTTCCCAAGTGGCCTATTCTATTTCATGATTATTCCATTGTATTTTGACCAATTGAATTTCTTTGTTCTTTAGTTTATACACCTTTCGATCCAATATCTTAATTGGTACCTCTTCATAGGATAAGTCCTTTTGTACTTCCACGGACTGATAGTTCACTACATGATTAGGATCTTGCACATATTTCTTCATCATTGATACATGGAACACGTTGTGCACTGTCGATAACCCAAGTGGCAGAGCTAACTGATAGGCTACATTTTCGACCCTATCAAGTATCTCGAATGGTCCGATATAGCGGGGTCGTAGCTTTCTTTTCTTGCCAAACCTAAGTACACCTTTCATCGGTGCTACTTTCAGAAACACTTTTTCTCCAACTTTGAATTCTAAATCCTTCCTCCTTGTATCCGCATAGCTCTTCTATCGATCCTGTGCTACCTTTATCCTTGCACGGATCTTATCGATTGCTTCAACTATCCTTTCAATTATTTCTGGTCCCAAAACTCTCTTCTCCTCGACTTCATACCAATGAACAGGGGACCTACATCTTCTACCATAGAGAGCTTCATACAGTGCCATCCCAATAGTTGCTTGGAAGCTATTATTATATACGAATTCTAGTAGGGGTATGTATGACTCCCAACTACCCCCTAGATCCAAAACACATGCTCTCAACATGTCTTCCAAAGTTTGGATGGTCCTTTCAGATTGACCATTGGACTGAGGGTGATATGTAGTACTAAAGTTTAGCTTCATTTCCATAGCTCCTTGTAGACTTTTCCAAAATTTGGACACGAACCTTGGGTCTCTGTTAGACACAATGGACACAGGTACGCCGTATAATCTCATAACCTCCTTAATGTACAACTGTGCCAATTGGTCTAAACTGAATGTCATTTTCATTGGAAGAAAATGAGCTTACTTTGTTAATCGATCCACTATTACCCATATAGCGTTGTTTTCTCTTGCTGACTTTGGGACTCCAACCATAAAGTCCATTGTGATATTTTCCCATTTCCATTCGGGTATGTCTAGTGGATTTAACAATCCAGCTGATCTTTGGTGTTCTGCCTTAACCTGTTGACATACCATGTACTTTTCCACGTACAACCCTATAATTATTTTCATATTTCTCCATCAAAATGTATCTCGAAAGTCTCAATACATTTTCGTACCATCGGGATGTGAAGTGTACGGGGTAGAATGGGCCTCTTTCAATATCTCGTTTCTCAAGACTTCATCTTTAGGCACCCAAATTCTCCCCTTAAACATCAGTACTTGATCCGAAGCTATTCCAAAATCTTTTTTCTTATCAGTACCAATTTCATTCTTGATCTTCAACAAGAATGGGTCATTACCTTGTGTCTCTATAATTCGATCTCTAAGAGTAGGTCGAATTATCAAAGTTGCAAAATGAGCAGTGACTTGTCCTGGTATGGTAACCACTTCGATCTGTAACTTTTCCAAGTCCTTGACTAACTCCGTTTGAAAAGTGGGTAGTGACGCCAACTATCCCATTGATTTTCTACTTGGCATCGGCCACAACATTAGCCTTATCTGGATGGTAATGAATAGTGCAATCATAATCATTCACAATTCCAACCATCATCTTTGTCATATATTCAATTCCTTCTGTGTCAATAAATATTTGAGACTATTGTGATCTATGTAGATATCGTACTTCCCTCCATACAAGTAGTATCGCCATATCTTCAAGGCGTGTACTACCGCCGCAAGTTCTAAATCATGCGTCGGGTAGTTCTGCTCATGTTTTTTCAATTGTCTTGATGCATAGGTAATCACTTTTCTATTCTACATCAGTGCACATCCCAATCCTTGCTTAGATGCATCACTGTATATAACAAACTCTTCCGTACCCTCAGGTATTGTTAACACGGGTGCTGATATCAACCTCTATTTAAGTTCTTGGAAACTTTGTTCACATTTATCCATCCATTGGAATTTTACTCCATTTCTTGTAAGCTGCATCATTGATCCAGTTATTTTGGAGAATCCTTCCATGAATCTCTGATAATATCCTGCTAATCCTAGAAAGCTCCGTACCTCGCCAGCATTAGTTAGTGCTTTCCAGTTGGTTATTGCTTCCACTTTCACTAGATCTACCTCAATCCCTTGGGCAGTGACTATATGTCCAAGAAATCCAACTCGTTCAAGCTAGAACTCACATTTCTTGAATTTGGCATATAGCTTCTCCTTATGTAATACCTCTAATGCTATTCTTAGGTTCTCTTCATGTTGCTCCTTACTCTTGAAATATATCAGAATGTCATCAATGAAGACTATGACAAATTTATCCAACAACTGATGAAATACACGATTCATCAGGTCCATGAACACTGCAGGTGCATTGGTTAGCCCAAACGGCATCACTATAAACTCATAGTGTCCATAACGAGTTCTGAAAGCTGTCTTAGGTGTATCCTTTGACTTTACTTTCAATTAATGGTATCTCGATCGTAAGTTGATCTTGGAAAATCCTTAGCTCCTTTCAGTTGATCTAACAGATCCTCGATTCTTGGGAGTAGGTACTTATTCTTGATAGTTAATCGATTTAACTCCCTATAATCGATGCACATCCTCATGCTTCCATCCTTTTTCTTCACGAACAACACCGGCGCACCCCATGGAGATACACTTGGTCGTATAAAGCCCATATCTAGGAGTTCTTGCAACTGCTTCTTTAACTCTTGTAGTTCCTTCGGGACCATTCGGTATGGGGCTTTTGACACTGGTGCCGCTCTGAGAATTAGGTCTATAGTGAATTCCACTTGCCTATTTGGTGGAATACCAGAT
>NW_019256261.1:0-4209 GCF_002742605.1 Olea europaea var. sylvestris | reverse complement strand
TTACCGATTGAACTTTGCTATTTGTACACTGATTTTAGACACGTTGTTTGACACTTGCATTGTTGTCAAGTGTCAATTGGATGCGAAAATAGTTTGAAACTTAAACTGCCAAATAGGATATCATCACGTGGCAAAGTGTAAACTAAAGTGTGCACCATAGTATACGTGTAGCAAGGTGCTTACCGATTGAACTTTACTGTTTGTACATTGATTTTTGACACGTTGTTTGACACTTGTATTGTTGTCAAGTGTCAATTGGATGGGAAAATTGTTTGAAACATAAACTGTCCAACAGGGTAATGTCACGAGGCAAAGTGTAAACTAAAGTGTACACCATAGAGTACATGTCGCAAGGTTCTTACCGATTGAACATTGCTATTTGTACAATGAATTTTAACACGTTGTTTGACCCTTGAATTGTTGTCAAGTGTCAATTGGATGGCAAAATGGTTTGAAATTTAAACAGTTAAACAGGGTAATGTCGCATAGCAAAGTGTAAACAAAAGTGTACACCATAGTGTACATGTAGCAAGGTTCTTACCGATTGAACTTTGCTATTTGTACATTAATTTTTGACACGTTGTTTGACACTTGCATTGTTGCGAAGTGTAAATTAGATAGAAAAATTGTTTGAAACTTAAACAATCCAACAGGGTAATGTTACGTGGCAAAGTGTAAACTAAGTGTACACCATAGTGTACATGTAGCATGGTCCTTACCGATTGAACTTTGCAATTTTTACACTGACTTCGACATGTTGTTCGACACTTACATTGCTGTCAAGTGTCAATTGGATGGGAAAACTGTTTGAAACTTAAACTGTCTAACAGGGTAATATCACATGGCAGATTGTAAACAAAAGTGTACACCATAGTGTACCCATGGCAAGATTCTTACCGATTGAACTTTGCTATTTGTACGCTAATTTTTGACACGTTGTTTGGCACTTGCATTGTTGCCAAGTATCAATTCGATGGGAAAACTATTTGAAATTTATACTGTCTAATAGGGTAATATCACGTGGTAAAGTCTAAAGAAAAGTGTACACCATAGTGTACATGTAGCATGGTCCTTACCGATTGAACATTGCTATTTGTACACTGATTTTTAACACGTTATTTGACACTTGCGTTGTTGTCAAGTGTCAATTGGATGGAAAAACTGTTTGAAATTTAAACTCTCCAATAGGGTAATGTCACGTAGCAGAGTGTAAACTAAAGTGTACACCATAGTATACATGTAGCAAGGTTCTAACCAATTGAACTTTGCTATTTGTACTTTGATTTTTGACATGTTGTTTGACACTTGCATTGTTATCAAGTGTCCATTGGATGGGAAAACTATTTGAAACTTAAACCGTCCAACAGGGATATGTCATGTGGCAAAGTGTAAACTAAAGTGTGCACCATAGTTTGCATGAAGCAAGGTTCTTACCGATTGAACTTTGTTGTTTCTACACGTTTTTTTGACATGTTGTTTGACACTTGCATTCTTGTAAAGTGTCAATTGGATGGGAAAACTATATGAAATTTAAATTGTCCAACAGGGTAATGTCACGTGACAAAGTGTAAACTAAAGTGTACACTAGAGTGTACATGCCGCAAGGTTCTTACCAATTGAACTTTGCTATTTGTACACATTTTTTTGACACGTTGTTTGACACTTGCATTGTTTTCAAGTGTCAATTGGATGGAAAAACTACTCGAAATTTAAACTGTCTAATAGGGTAATATCACATGGTAAAGTGTAAACCATAGTGTACACGTATCAAGGTTCTCACCGATTGAAATTTGCTATTTGTACATTGATTTTTGACTTGTTGTTTGACACTTGCATTGTTGTAAAGTGTCAATTGGATGGAAAAGCTATTTGACATTCAAACTGCCTAACAGGGTAATGTCACGTGGCAATGTGCACACTAAAGTATACACCATAGTGTACATGTAGCACTGTTCTTACCTATTGAACTTTACTATTTGCACACTAATTTTTGACACGTTGTTTAAAACTTGCATTGTTGTCATGTGTCATTTGGATGGGAAAATTGTTTGAAATTTAAACTGTCCAACAGGGATATGTCACGTGGCAAAGTGTAAACTAAAGTATGCACCATAGTATACATGAAGCTGGGTTCTCACCGATTGAATTTTGCTATTTGTATACAGATTTTTGACATGTTGTTTGACACTTGCATTGTTGTCAAGTGTCAATTGGGCTGGAAAACTATTTGAAATTTAAACTATCCAACAGGGTGCTGCCACGTGGCAAAGTGTAAACTAAAGTGTACACCATAGTATACATGTGACAAGGTTCTTACCAATTGAACTTTTCTATTTGTGCACTGATTTTTGACAAGTTGTTTGACACTTGCATTGTTGTCAAGTGTCGACTGGATGGGAAAATTACATGAAAATTAAACTGTCCAATAGGGCAATATCATGTGGCAAAGTGTAGTCTAAAGTGTACACCATTGTGTACCCGTAGCAAGGTTCTCACCGATTGAAATTTGCTATTTGTACACTGATTTTTGACACGATGTTTGACACTTACATTGTTGTCAAGTGTCAATTGGATGGAAAAACTGTTTGAAATTTAAACTGTCTAACGGGGTAATGTCACGTGGCAAAATGTAAACTAAAGTGTACACCGAAATTTACATGCAGCAAGGTTCTTACCGATTGAACTTTACTATTCGTACACTGATTTTTGACACATTGTTTGAAACTTGCACTATTGTCAAGTGTCAATTGGTGGCAAAGTATAAGCTGAGGTGTACAACAAAGTNAAGTGCGTTAGAAAGCTGACTCAAAGTGATATAATATTTCTTTAGATATCATTTTTCAAATCGAATGTTTTCTATATCGTAAATGGGTTTCAAATGAGACTAAAAATCTGAAGTATACTTTAACCATCCAATATTCATGTCTTAGTGCCACTAAGGTGTTTTAAATTATTTGGGGTTCTACACTTACATTGTTGTCAAGTGTCAATTGGATAGAAAAACTGTATGAAATTTAAATTGTCCAACAGAGTAATGTCACATGGTAATGTGTAAACTAAAGTTTACACCAAAGTGTACATGCTGCAAAGTTCTTACCGATTGAATTTTACTATTTGTACACTTTTTTTGACACGTTGTTTCACACTTGCATTGTTGTCAAGTGTCAATTGGATGGGAAAACTGCTAGAAATTTAATCTGTCTAATAGGGTAATATCACGTGGCAAAATGTAAACTAAAGTGTACACCATAGTGTACACGTAGCAAGGTTCTCACCGATTGAAATTTACTATTTGTAGACTGATTTTTGACACGTTGTTTGACACTTGCAATGTTGTGAAGTGTCAATTGGATGGGAAGATTGTTTGCAATTTAAAACAGGGATGTGTCATGTGGCAAAGTGTAAACTAAAGTGTGTACTCCATAGTGTACGTGTAGCTAGGTTCTTATCGATTGAACTTTGCTATTTGTACACTAATTTTTGACACGTTGTTTGACACTTGAATTGTTGTCAAGTGTCATTCGGATGGGAAAACTGTTTGAAATTTAAATTGTCCAATAGGGTACTGTCACGAGGTAAAGTGTAAACTAAAGTGTACACCAAAGTGTACATGTAGTAACGTTCTTACCGTTTGAACTTTTCTATTTGTACACTGATTTTTGACACGTTGTTCGACACTTACATTGTTGTCAAGTATCAATTGGGTGGGAAAATTGTTTGAAATTTAAACTGTCGAATAGGGTAATGTCACATGGCATTGTGTAAACTAAAGTGTACTCCATAATGTATATGTCGCAAGGTTCTTACCGATTACAATTTTCTATTTGTACACTGATTCTTGACACGTTGTTGGACACTTGCATTGTTGTCAAGTGTCAATTGGGTGGGAAAATTATTTGAAATTTAAACTATCCAATAGGGCAATTTCACGTGGCATAGTGTAAACTAAAGTGTACACCATAGTGTACATGTCGCAGGGTTCATACCGATTTAAATTTTCTATTTGTAGACTGATTTCTGACACGTTGTTTGACACTTGCATTGTTATCAAGTGTCAATTGGATGGCAAAAAATATTTGAAATTTAAACAGTCATACATAGTAATGTCACGTGGTAAAGCGTAAATTAAAGTGTACACCATAGTGTACATGTAGCAAGGTTCTTACCGATTGAACTTTGCTATTTGTACACTGATTTTAGACACGTTGT
>NW_019256260.1:0-1137 GCF_002742605.1 Olea europaea var. sylvestris | reverse complement strand
AACGAATGAAAAGTGGATTTTGATTTTATGATAACTTCGGGTCTGCTCGTTCGCCGAATTGCTAGTCTAATTCGATTGAAATTGAGACAATGAAAAGGGGCTTTTGATTTCACGATAACTTCGGGTTTGTTCATTTTTGGCGAATTGCTAGTGTAATTTGATTGGAATCGAGCCAATGAAAAGTGGTTGTCCATTTCAAGATAACGTCGGGGTTGATCATTTTCGGCGAATTGCTAGTCTAATTCGATTGGAATCGAGCCTATGAAAAGTCCCTTTTGAATTCTTGAGAACTTCTAGTTTTGTTCATTTTTTGCGAATTGTTTGTCTAATTCGATTGGAATCGAGCCAATGAAATGTGGTGTTTGAATTCATGATAACTTCGGGTTTGTTCATTTTTGGCAAATTGCTAGTCGAATTCGATTGGAATCTAGCCAATGAAATGTGGTTTTGGATTTCATGATAACTTCGGGTTTGTTCTTTTTTGGCGAATTGCTAGTCTAATTCGATTGGAATCGAGCCAATGAAATGTGGTTTTTGATTTCATGATAACTTCGGGTTTGTTCTTTTTTGGCGAATTGCTAGTCTAATTCGATTGGAATCGAACCAATGAAATGTCATTTTTTATTTCATGATAACTTTGGGTTCGTTCATTTTTGGCAAATAGCTGGAATCGATAGAATGAAAAGAGGGTTTTCATATCATTATAACTTCGGGTTTGTTTGGTTTGGCAAATTGCTAATCTATTTCGATTTGAATTGAGCCAATGAAAAGTCACTTTTGATCTCTTGAGAACTTCGGGTTTGTTCATTTTTTGCGAATTGTTAGTCTAATTCGATTGGAATCGAGCCAATGAAATATGATGTTTGAAATCGTGATAACTTTGGGTTTGTTCGTTTTTGACAAATTGCTAGTCTAATTCGATTGGAATCGAGCCAATGAAATGTGGTTTTTGATTTCATTATAATTTTGGGTTTGTTCATTTTTGGCGAATTGCTAGTCTAATTCGATTGAAATCGAGCCAATGAAATGTGGCTTTTGATTTCTTTATAACTTTGGTTTGTTCATTTTTGGCGAATTGCTAGTGTAATTTGATTGGAATCGAGCCAATGAAAAGTGGTTGTCCATTTCAAGATAACT
>NW_019256259.1:0-1137 GCF_002742605.1 Olea europaea var. sylvestris | reverse complement strand
TCTACCTGTCAAATTTTTGCCCATTTCGACACAGTCGTGAAAAATGACGAAATTGCCCCCGGCGCTATTTTTATTTCCGATCAGCATGTCAAATTTTAGCCCACTTGAACACAATCACGAAAAATGACGAAATTGCCCCCGGCGTGATTTTTATTTCCGATCAACCTGCCAAATTTAAGTACATTCCAACACAGTCGCGAAAAAAGATGAAATTGACCCGGCGCGGTTTTTGTTTCCGATCTACCTGTCAAATTTTAGCCCATTTCGACACAGTCGTCAAAAGTGACGAATTTGCCCCCGGCCCGATTTTTATTTCCGATCAACCTGCCAAATTTAAGTACATTCCAACACAGTCGCGAAAAAAGATGAAATTGACCCGGCGCGGTTTTTGTTTCCGATCTACCTGTCAAATTTTAGCCCATTTCGACACAGTCGTCAAAAGTGACGAATTTGCCCCCGGCCCGATTTTTATTTCCGATCAACCTGCCAAATTTAAGTACATTCCAACACAGTCGCGAAAAAAGATGAAATTGACCCGGCGCGGTTTTTGTTTCCGATCTACCTGTCAAATTTTAGCCCATTTCGACACAGTCGTCAAAAGTGACGAATTTGCCCCCGGCCCGATTTTTATTTCCGATCAACCTGCCAAATTTAAGTACATTCCAACACAGTCGCGAAAAAAGATGAAATTGACCCGGCGCGGTTTTTGTTTCCGATCTACCTGTCAAATTTTAGCCCATTTCGACACAGTCGTCAAAAGTGACGAATTTGCCCCCGGCACGAATTTTATTTCCGATCAACCTGCCAAATTTAAGCCCGTTCCGACGCAGTCACGTCAAATGACGAAATTACCCCGGCGCGATTTTTGTTTCCGATCAACCAGTCAAATTTTAGCCCATTTCGGCACAGTCGCGAAAAATGACGAAATTGCCCCCGGCGCGATTTTTTTCCGAACAACCTGCCAAATTTAAGCCCATTCCGTCACAGTCGCGAGAAAAGACGAAATTGACCCGGCGCGATTTTTTTCCGATCTATCTGTCGAATTTTAGCCCGTTTTCGACACAGTCGTGAAAAATGACGAAATTGCCCCCGGCGCGATTTTTATTTCCGATCAACCTGCCAAATTTTAGCCCACTT
>NW_019256258.1:0-1137 GCF_002742605.1 Olea europaea var. sylvestris | reverse complement strand
ATCGCGTTGGGGACAATTTCGTCATTTTTCGCGACTGTGTCGGAGTGGGCTAAAATTGGACAGGTCGATAGGAAACAAAAATCACGCCGGGGGTAATTTCGTCATTTTTCTCGACTGTGTCGAAATGGGCTAAAATTTGACTGGTTGATCGGAATTAAAAACCACGGCTGGGGCAATTTCGTCATTTTTCGCGACTGTGTCGGAATTGGCTAAAATTTGACAGGTTGATCGGAAACAAAATCGCTTCGAAGACAATTACGTCATTCTTCGCGACTGTGTCGAACGGGCTAAATTTTGACAGGTTGATCGGAAACAAAAAACCGCGTTTGGGCAACTTCGTCATTTTTTGCGACTGTGTCGGAATGGGCTAAAATTTGACGGGTTGATCGGAAACAAAAATCGCGCGGGGGACAATTTCGTCATTTTTCGCGACTGTGTCGGAATGGGCTAAAATTTGACGGTTGATCGGAAACAAAAATCGCGCCGGAGGCAATTTTGTCATTTTTCTCGACCGTGTCGAAATGGGCTAAAATTTGACTGGTTGATCGGAATTAAAAACCGCGGCTGGGGCAATTTCGTCATTTTTCGCGACTGTGTCGGAATTGGCTAAAATTTGACAGGTTTATCGGAAACAAAAATCGCTTCGAAGACAATTACGTCATTTTTCGCGATCGTGTCGAACGGGCTAAAATTTGACAGGTTGATCGGAAACAAAAAACCGCGCTTGGGCAATTTCGTCATTTTTCGCGACTGTGTCGGAATGGGCTAAAATTTGACGGGTTGATCGGAAACAAAAATCACGCCGGAGGCAATTTCGTCATTTTTCTCGACCGTGTCGAAATGGGCTAAAATTTGACTGGTTGATCGGATACAAAAATCGCGCCGGGGGCAATTTCGTCATTTTTCGCGACGGTGTCGGAATTGGCTAAAATTTGACAGGTTGATCGGAAACAAAAATCGCGTCGAAGACAATTATGTCATTTTTCGCGACTGTGTCGGAACGGGCTAAAATTTAACAGGTTCATTGGAAACAAAAAACCGCGCTTCGGACAACTTCGTCATTTTTCGCGACTGTGTAGGAATGAGCTAAAATTTGACGGGTTGATCGGAAACAAAAATCGCGCCGGGGGCAATTTC
>NW_019256257.1:0-1137 GCF_002742605.1 Olea europaea var. sylvestris | reverse complement strand
ATCCCGATCAACCTGTCAAATTTGAGCCCATTGTGACTCCGTCGCGAAAAATGACGAAATTGCCCCGGCGCGATTTTTATTTCGGATCAACCTGTCAAATTTTAGCCCATTCCAACACCGTCGTGAAAAATGACGAAATTGCCCCCGAAAAAATTTTTGTTTCCGATCAACCTATCGAATTTGAGACAATTCCGACACCGTCGTGAAAAATGACGAAATTGCCCCTGGCGCGATTTTTGTTCCCGATCAACCTGTCAAATTTGAGCCCATTCCGACTCCGTCGCGAAAAATGACGAAATTCCCCCTGGATTGATTTTTATTTCCGATCAACCTGTCCAATTTGAGCCCATTCTGACTCGATTGCGAAAAATGACGAAATTGCCCCGACGAGATTTTTGTTCCCAGTCAACCTGTCAAATTTGAGCCCATTCCGACTCCGTCGTGAAAAATGACGAAATTACCCCTGGCACGATTTTTGTTACCGATCAACCTTTCAAATTTAAGCCCATACCGACTCCGTCGCGAAAAATGACGAAATTGCACCAGGCGCGATTTTTGTTTCCGATCAACCTGTCAAATTTGAGCCCATTCTGACACCGTCGCGAAAAATGACACAATTACCCCTGGCACGAGTTTTGATCTCGATCAACCTGTCAAATTTGAGCCCATTCCGACTCCGTCGTGAAAAATGACGAAATTACCCCTGGCGCGATTTTTGATCCCGATCAACCTGTCAAATTTGAGCCCATTATGACTCTGTCGCGAAAAATGACGAAATTGCCCCGGCGCGATTTTTATTTCCGATCAACCTGTCAAATTTTAGCCCACTCCAACACCGTCGTGAAAAATGACGAAATTGCCCCTGGCGCGATTTTTGATCCCGATCAACCTGTCAAATTTGAGCCCATTATGACTCTGTCGCGAAAAATGACGAAATTGCCCCGGCGCGATTTTTATTTCCGATCAACCTGTCAAATTTTAGCCCATTCCAACACCGTCGTGAAAAATGACGAAATTGCCCTCGGAAAAATTTTTGTTTCCGATCAACCTATCAAATTTGAGTCAATTCCGACACCGTCGTGAAAAATGACGAAATTGCCCCTGGCGCGATTTTTGTTCCCGATCAACCTGTCAAAT
>NW_019256256.1:0-1137 GCF_002742605.1 Olea europaea var. sylvestris | reverse complement strand
GAGAAAAATGACGAAATTGTAGCCAGCGCGATTTTTATTTCCGATCGAACTACCAAATTTCAGCCAATTCCGACACAGTCGAGTAAAATGACGAAATTGCCCTCGGCGCGGTTTTTATTTCCGATCAACCAGTCAAATTTTAGCCAATTCCGACACAGTCGAGAAAAATAACCAAATTACACCCGGCGCGATTTTTGTTCCCGATAAACCTGTCAAATTTGAGCCCATTCCGACAAAGTCGAGAAAAATGACGAAATTGCCGCTGGCGCGATTTTTATTTCCGATCAAACTGCCAAATTTCAGACAATTCCGACACAGTCGAGAAAAATGACGAAATTGCCCCTGCGCGATTTTTGTTTCCGATCGACCAGTCAAATTTTAGCCAATTCCGACACAGTCGCGAAAAATAACGAAATTGCCCCGGCGCAGTTTTTGTTTCCGATCAACCTGTCAAATTTGACCCCATTCCGACAGAGTCGAGAAAAATGACAAAATTGCCCCCGGAGCGATTTTTATTTCAGATCAAACTGCCAAATTTCAGCTAATTCCGACCCAGTCGAGAAAAATGACGAAATTGCTCCCGGCGCGATTTTTGTTTCCAGTCAAGAAGTCAAATTTTAGCCAGTTCCGACACTGTCACAAAAAATGACGAAATTACGACGCGGTTTTGTTTCCGATCAACCAGTCAAATTTTAGCCCATTTCGGCACATTCGCGAAAAATGACGAAATTGCCCTCGGCGTCGTTTTTATTTCCGATTAACCTGCCAAATTTAAGCCCATTCCGACACAGTCGCGTAAAATGACGAAATTGCCCACGACGCTATTTTTTTTCCGATCAACCAGTCAAATTTTAGCCAATTCCGACACAGTCGAGAAAAATGACGAAATTGCCTCCGGCGCGATTTTTGTTTCCGATCAACCTGTCAAATTTGGGCCCATTCCGACACAATCGAGAAAAATGACGAAATTGTAGCCGGCGCGATTTTTATTTCCGATCCAACTACCAAATTTCAGCCAATTCCGACACAGTCGAGAAAAATGACGAAATTGCCTCCGGCGCGATTTTTGTTTCCGATCAACCAGTCGAATTTTAGCCAATTCCGACACAGTCGCGAAAAATGACGAAATTACACCCG
>NW_019256255.1:0-1137 GCF_002742605.1 Olea europaea var. sylvestris | reverse complement strand
GAATTAGACTAGCAATTCGCCTAAAATGATCGAACCCGAAGTTATCATGAAATCGAAAACCACTTTTCATTGGCTCGATTCCAGTCGAATTACTCTTGCAATTCGTAAATGAAGAAGAAACCCGAAGTTATCACGAAATCGAAAATCACTTTTCATTGGCTCAATTCCAATCGAATAAGACTTGCAATTCGCCAAAGTCGAACAAACCTGAAGTTATCGTGAAATCGAAAACCACTTTTCATTGTCTCCATTCCAATCGAATTAGACTTGCAATTTGCCAAAAATGAACAAACTTGTAGTTCTCATGAAATCGAAAATCACTTTTCATTGGCTCCATTCCAATCGAATTATACTAATAACTTGCAAAAAACAAACAAACCCGAAGTTATCATGAAATCAAAAACCACTTTTCATTGGCTTGATTCCAATCGAATTAGACTAGCAATTAGCTGAAAACGATCAAACCCAAAGTTATCATTAAATCTAAAACCACCTTTCATTGGCTCGATTCCAATAGAATTAGACTGGCATATCGCCAAAACTGAACAAACCCGAAGTTATCATGAAATCGAAAACCACTTTTCATTGGCTCGATTCCAATCGAATTGGACTAGCAATTCGCAAAAAAAGAACAATCCCGAAGTTATCATGAAATAGAAAACCACTTTTCATTGCCTCAATTCCAATCGAATTAGACTTTCAATTCGCCAAAGACGTGCAAAACCGAAGTTATCATGAAATCGAAAAACACTTTCCATTGGTTCCAATCCAATCGAATTAGACTCGTAATTCGCCAAAATAGAACAGACCCGAAGTTATCATGAAATCGAAAAACAGTTTTCATTGGCTCGATTCCAGTCATATTAGACTAGCAATTAGCTGAAAACGATCAAACCCGAAGTTATCATGAAATCGAAAACCACTATTCGTTGGCTCCATTCCATTCGAATTGGACTACCAATTCGCCAAAAAAAACAAACCCAAAGTTATCATGAAATCGAAAACCACTTTTCATTGCCTCGATTCCAATCGAATTACACTAGCAACTAGCTAAAAACGATCACACCCGAAGTTATCATGAAATTGAAACCACTTTTCATTGGCTCGACTCCAATCGAATTAGACTGGCATTTCGCC
>NW_019256254.1:0-1137 GCF_002742605.1 Olea europaea var. sylvestris | reverse complement strand
CAAGAACCAAAAATCAAATAAGAACCGAATCTACTTAATTTTTTTAATTTATTTATTTTAAATAAGTCAAATTATTTTATTTTTTAAAATAAATTTGCTGACTAGATAATTTAGCTCAAATCCAAAAATATTATTTTCCTATTTCTAATTTTCAGTCAAAATCGAACTTAATAAAATGGACCTAAGTTTTGTCCAAATATATGTTATTCTACCGTGGTGCCTTTTTACTGTTCTGCAGAAACTGAATTGAAACTTGATAGCACCCCTCTTAAATATAATGAACTCGCTATCTTTCTCTTCATGTAATTTTAACAATCAAATCTATGAACAACTAGCGAAATGAGATTCAAAAGATACATAATATTGGACTATGTTATTTTATAAAGTTAATATTAAAAATGTTATTAGTTGAATTAATATAATTTTGCAAATATTAAAAAAAATTAATTATAGTAACAAAATCAGGAACCAAATTGAATCAAATCGATCTGAACTAAATCAAATAGAACCGAACCCGAACAGTTCCTCTTCATTCACATATATGTTATGCCAAAGTCAGATTGCACGTTATAATACAATAGCATCTATGCCATTGCTTTCCATATCTGGCAAAAGCTACCCCATGAAAGCCCTCAAGTGGCAAGCATTGTTGTCTATCAGGTTAGATTTTGACCCTAATGAACACATGGATGTGGGAGTGAGAAGACACGAACCAACTTATTTTACTCATCTTCGTGAGTGTAAAAGGAATAAAAGAAATTGATAAGTACATGTTACCACTTCTTTAATTTTTTCACTGTAAATTTTTTAGACATTAATTCACACAACTACTCCAACCTCAACCACAAAGCAGTCATCGTTTTCTCCTTCAAGACATCCTACAGAATGTTGTTCGACTAGTAAAGATGAATCAATAACGTAGCTTTTCGATCCTTCCGTTGATTCTCTTTCATTGTCTATCCAGCTAGCATCCTGTCAAAACCCAACAACGCATCTTCCAAATCCAATTGCGCCAGAACAGCCATCATCTTTACTTGCCACAACAAGAACCTTATATTGCGATCTAATTGCGGAACATCATACTTCAAGCTAACCATCTCGGAAAAAAATCTCAACCAATCCACAGAAAATCAACAG
>NW_019256253.1:0-1137 GCF_002742605.1 Olea europaea var. sylvestris | reverse complement strand
CAAAACAATGAATCAAATATTTAAACAATAATAAAATTTGAGATGAGAAAATGGGGCTCTTGGAGACTCATCCTCAAACTTTTTAAAAATCTGGTTGCGATGGCTACTTGGCAGGTTTTTCTGATGGGAATATGCATGCCCTTCTACATTGTCCATTCAAAGAACAAGGACTTCAATATCTGGGATGTAGTTGCTGCACTGATATGCTTGGCTGGCATTGTCATTGCTTATTTTGCTGACACACAGCTTCACACTTTCGTTAGTAGAAATAATGAATTGAAAAAGCTTGGCCAGCCGATGGTGCCCTGTCTTGACAAAGGCCTATGGCGATACTCGAGACATCCAAACTACTTTGGGGAGCAGTTATGGTGGTGGGGACTGTTTATTTTTGCATGGAATTTGGGCTCTAGCTGGAGTTTTATTGGTGCCCTTATAAATAGTATGTGCTTAGCCTATGTGACTGGTCTTGTGGAGAAGAGAATGCTGGAAAAAGATTACAGGGCTGACGCATATAGACAGTACCAGAAGACGACATCAGTGTGGATACCTTGGTTCAAGACAACATACTCGGAAGGGAAAGCTAAGAAAATATGATAAAGCATTTTAGCTCGCTTGGATAGACGCGGGTGGGATAATAGGCTGGCCTCCTGCTGAAGAAAATACACTCCCGATTAGCTTTGACCAGGCGGAGTAGGTTTCTTTATATAGATGTGCTTTGTGATTGATCGATTTCTCTCTTTGAAGGAGCGTATATACTTGCATTGCATAGTTGTTCTGGGAATGTTCATGTGTTGTGCTGTTAATCTTGAATCAAAGAAGGGTTGTTGAAATACTTTTGCTAGAGATTTGATATCTCCTCTCTTCGAGGATTTTTTCATTCTTCTCGGGATCGAACATTAATTGCAACAATTTAATAGACGGTTTAATAAATAATTTTTTACTTTAAGACCCTATTTGTTTGCTATTTTATTTCTCATTTTTAGAAGAAATTAGACCGTTGTTGACCCCACTAACATTTTTTTGACTAGCCTCTCACATAGTGGGGGAGTTGCAGGCTTCCAACCGTAAAAGAACTCATTATAATAAGGAAAAAATGGAAAACAAACATAGACTAAAATTAAGAGTTTAAAGAATAAA
>NW_019256252.1:0-1137 GCF_002742605.1 Olea europaea var. sylvestris | reverse complement strand
ATCGTGTTAAGTTATAAGTTTCGATTCATGTTAATGTTTGTATGTCAAATGGTACTCCGGTACGGCATACCCCTCTATGTTAAAGAAATGTTCGTATGTCAAATGGTACCCTCGAGTACGTCATACCCCTTCATGTCAAATGGTGCCTCCGAGTATGGCATGTATGAAAAGTTATAAAGTTAATGTTTTGAAATGTATAGCTTGATCACGAATGTACCTATGACACCTATTGAGTTTTTCAACTCACGGGTTTAATCACATCTCTACAGATTGAAGAAATTCTACCTCGAGCATGGATGGAAGAGAAGATGGAGAGTGATGCAACGAGCCCATGGAAATTCGGTGAATAAGTGATTTGGATTTATATTTATGAAATGTTTTCCAATGTTATTTCTTTAAAGTTTTGAATAATGCAGAATGCGAGAACAAGTTATGTTTTCTTCAAATAAATTATTTTTTTTTTTGAAAAATGATTCAGTGTTTTTGTTTAAAGTATTTGAAGTATTGTTATTTAAATTATTATTCGAAGATGTAAGCTTCCGCTAAAATGTATACATTTGTTACTAAACCATCGGTTAAGCTAAGTAAAGTAAGTAGCATTCCAGTCCACTAGGGGTGGGGGCGTTACAGCGTGTAAACTAAAGTGTACACTATAGTGTACATGTAGCAAGGTCCTTACCGATTGAACTTTACTATTTGTACACTAATTTTTGACACGTTGTTTGACACTCGTATTGTAGTCAATTGTCAATTGGATGGGAAAACTGTTTGAAATTTAAATTGTCCGATAGGGTAATTTCATGTGGTAAAGTATAAACTAAAGTCCACACAGTAGTGTACATGTGGTAAGGTCCTTACCAATTGAACTTTGCTATTTGTACACTAATTTTCAACACGTTGTTTGACATTTGCATTGTTGTTAAGTGTCAATTGATAAGCAAACTATTAGAAATTTAAATTGTTCGATAGGGTAATGTCACGTGACGAAGTGTAAACTAAAGTGTACACAGTAGTGTACATGTAAGATTGTTGTTAAGTGTCAATTCAATAGGAGAATTGTTTGAAATTTAAACTATCCAACAGGGTAATGTCACGTGGTAAAGTGTAAACTAAAGTGTACACCATAGTGTACATGTA
>NW_019256251.1:0-1137 GCF_002742605.1 Olea europaea var. sylvestris | reverse complement strand
AGAGGATGCCTTATTCTTAGTATGTCCACAACTTTACCCATGAACATTGGTTGGTTTGGCGTCGATGCAAGGTGTGTGGTTGATTTTATGTATATGGTTGATGAACTCCCAAGAAAGTCAAACTTGGAAGTTGCTATATAATTTTCAGTAAGGTTGTTTGACATGAGCAAATTTGAAATTCTTAAAATATTTTGAGTCCAAGTTCATGTACTCTTTATGGGGGAATGTGGTTAACTTTCTTTAGAGAATTGTGGTTGTAAAAGAAAATGTTCACAAAATTTTTCCCAAGTGGCGTGACCAAATGGTGGAAGAGACCAGACCAAGACACATACAAAATTACTCAACTGACGTGGAAAAATTCCTATTTGATGCCTTAAGACAACCCAAAATCAAAGTGGAGATTGTTAGAATTTTTGACTTGGTACATCAATTGCTGATCAACCCATCTCATTCAAGAATGATATAAAAGGAAGTGACATTAGCCATAAAAAAAACGAAAAAGAAACTTGAAAAATTATACGTTGTCAATGGAAACACTGCAAATGTTTGTGTGAATTCATCCATTTTTATAAGATCCGAACCATGCAAGAGTTAAAAAGAACGAATCAAATAAGAGTGCAGACAATTTTAAATAAGTTTCACCGTTGAACAAAAATTCAGGTTGCATCTGGTTTCCCATTTTCAAGTCGTTTTTTGATTTTTGTTTTTGAAAATGCCAAAAATGTGTTTGGTCTATCGTTTTTCAAAAACAAGAAAAAATTTATAACTGAAAATTCAGAACGATTTTTTTTTTCCATTTTAAGTGTTTTCAGTTAAAAAAACTCAAAAAATGGAAAACATTCAAAACAAGACTTTTTTTTTTTTTTTTACCCAGGGGATGCTCAGCAGTTTTTTAAAATAGAATGTTGTAATCTGAAACAATTTAGTGAAGCATAATAATTTTAAAACCCACAAAACTTTTTTCAATTTCCATTATTGTTTTTTCTTGATCAAAATTTGGAAGAACTATTTTTCCTTTTTTACTGTCCAAGTGACAGCAAAATACATCCAGAATTATGAAGGATGTATTAACTATTTTCTTTACAACGATTCTTATTTTTGGTTTATAAATTTATTATTTATTGTTTTATTTTTGTA
>NW_019256250.1:27821-34297 GCF_002742605.1 Olea europaea var. sylvestris | reverse complement strand
AATTCGATTGGAATCAAACCAATGAAAAGTTGCTTTCGATTTCATGATAACTTCGGGATTGTTCGTTTTTGGCGAAATGCCAGTCTAATTCGATAGGAATGGAGCCAATGAAATGTGGTTTTTGATTTCATGATAACTTCGGGTTTGGTGGTTTTCAGCTAACTGCTAGTCTAATTCGATTGGAATCGAGCCAATGAAAAGTGATTTTTGATTTCGTGATAACTTCGGGTTTCTTTATTTTCGGTGAATTGTTAGTCTAATTCGATTGGAATGGGGCCAACGAAAAGTGGTTTTTGATTTCATGAAAACTTCATGTTTGATCGTTTTCGGCTAATTGCTAGTCTAATTCGTTTGGAATCGAGCCAATGAAAAGTTGTTTTTTATTTCATGATAATATCGGGTTTGGTCGTTTTTGGCGAATTGCAGTGTAATTCGATTGGAATCGAGCCAATGAAAAGTGGTTTTTGATTTCATGACAAGTTCGAGTTTGATCATTTTCGGCAAATTGCTAGTCTAATTCGATTGGAATCGAGCCAATGAAAAGTGGTTTTGATTTCATGAATACTTCGGGTTTGTTCGATTTTGTTGAATTGCTAGTCTAATTCGTTTGGAATTGAACCAATGAAAAGTTGCTTTCGATTTCATGATAACTTCGGGTTTGATCGTTTTCGGCTAATTGCTAGTCTAATTCGATTGGAGTCGATCCAATGAAAAGTGTTTCGATTTCATGATAACTTCGGGCTTTATTGTTTTCGACAAAACTGTTAGTCTAATTCGATTGGAATCGAACCAATGAAAGGTGGCTTTCAATTTCATGATAACTTTAGGTTTGTTCATTTTTGACGAATTGCTAGTCTAATCCGATTGGAATGGGGCCAATGAAAAGTGGATTTTGAGTTCATGATAACTTCGGGCTTGTTCATTTTGGGCGAAATGGTTGTCTAATTCGATTGGAATCGAGCCAATGAAAAGTGGTCTTCGATTTCATGATAACTTCGGGTTTGATCGTTTTTCGGCTATTTGCTAGTCTAATTCGTTTGGAATCGAGCCAATGAAAAGTTATTTTTTATTTCATGATAATATCGGCTTTGATCATTTTTGGCGAATTGCTAGTCTAATTCGATTGGAATCATGCCGATGAAAAGTGGTTTTTGATTTCATGATAACTTCGGGTTTATTCATTTTTGGCGAATTGCTAGTCTAATTCGATTGGAATCGTGCCGATGAAAAGTGGTTTTTCATTTCAGGATAACTTCGGGTTTGTTCGTTTTCGGCTAATTAGTAGTCTAATTCGACTGGAATCGAGCCAAAAAAAATGTTTTTCGATTTCATGATAACTTCGGGTTTGATCATTTTCGACAAATTGCCAGTTTAATTCGATTGTTATCGAGCCAATGAAAAGTGGTTTTTGATTTCATGGTAACTTTGGGTTTGTTCATTATTGGCGAATTGCTAGTCTAATTCGATTGGAATCGTGCCGATGAAAAGTGGTTTTGGATTTCATGATAACATCAGGTTTGTTCATTTTTGGCAAATTGCCAGTCTATTCGATTGGAATCGTGCCGATGAAAAGTGGTTTTTGATTTCATGACAATATCGTGTTTAATCATTTTCGGCAAATTCCTAGTCTAATTCGATTGGAATCGAGCCAATGAAAAGTGGTTTTTGATTTCATGACAATTTTGGGTTTGTTCATTTTTGGCGAATTTCTAGTCTAATTCGTTTGGAATCGAGCAAATGAAACGTGGTTTTGATTTCATGATAACTTCGGGTTTGATCGTTTTTTGGCTAATTGCTAAGCTATTTCTATTGGAATCGAGCCAATGAAAAGTTGTTTTTGATTTCGTGATATCATCGGGTTTGATCGTTTTTGGCGAGTTGCTAGTCTAATTCGATTGGAATCGTGCCGATGAAGATTGGTTTTTGATTTCATGATAACTTCGGATTTGTTCATTTTCGACCAATTGCTAGTCTAATTCGAATGGAATTAAGCCTGTGAAAAGTGTTTTTTGATTTGATGATAACTTCGGGTTTGATCGTTTTCAGGAATTTGCTAGCCTAATTCGATTGGAATTGAGCTAATGAAAAGTGGTTTTCACTTTCATGATAGCTTCGGGCTTGTTCGTTTTTGGCGAATTACTAGTCTAATTCATTTGTAATCGAGCCAATGAAAAGTGGTTTTGATTTAATGATAACTCCGAGTTTGTTCGTTTTTGGGGAAATGCAAGTGTAATTCGATTGGAATCGAGCCAATGAAAAGTGGTTTTCGATTTAATGATAACTTCGGGTTTGATCATTTTCGGCAAATTGCTTGTCTAATTTGATTGGAATCGAGCCAATGAAAAGTGGTTTTTGATTTCATGATAACTTCGGGTTTGATCATTTTCGGCGAATACTAGTCTATTGGAATCGAGCCAATGAAAAGTGGCTTTCGATTTCATGATAACTTCAGGTTTGATCGTTTTCGAAAAACTACCATTCTAATTCGATTGGAATCGAGTCAATGAAAAGTGGTTTTCGATTTAATGATAACTTCGGGTTTGATCATTTTCGGCAAATTGCTTGTCTAATTTGATTGGAATCGAGCCAATGAAAAGTGGTTTTTGATTTCATGATAACTTCGGGTTTGTTCGTTTTTGGCGAAATGCAAGTCTAATTCGATTGGAATCGAGCCAATGGAAAGTAGTTTTTGATTTCATGATAACTTCGGGTTTGTTCGATTTTGGCTAAATACTATTCTAACTATATTGGAATCGAGCCAATGGAAAGTAGTTTTTAATTTCATGATAACTTCGGGTTTGTTCGTTTTTGACGAAATGCTAGTCTAATTCGATTAGAATCAAGCAATGGAAAGTTGTCTGATTTCGTGATAACTTCGGGTTTGTTCGTTTTTGGCGAATTGCTAGTCTAATTCGATTGGAATTGAGCCAATGAAAAGCGGTTTTTGATTTCATTATAACTTTGGGTTTGTTCGTTTTCGGCTAATTACTAGTCTAATTCGATTGGAATCGAGCCAATGAAAAGTGTTTCGATTTCATGATAACTTCGGGCTTGATTGTTTTCGACAAAATTGCTTGTCTAATTCGATTGGAATCGAACCAATGAAAAGTGGCTTTCAATTTCATGATAACTTTAGATTTGTTCATTTTTGACGAAATGATATTCTAATTCTATTGGAATGGAGCCAATGAAAAGTGGATTTTGATTTAATGATAACTTCGAGCTTGTTCATTTTTGGCGAATTGCTAATCTAATTCGACTGGAATGGAGCCAAGGAAAACTGGTTTTTGATTTCATGATAACTTCGGGTTTGATCATTTTCGGCTAGTGGCTTGTCTAATTCGATTGGAATCGAGCCAATGAAAAGTTGTTTTTGATTTAATGATAAAATCGGGTTTGATCATTTTTGGCGAATTGCTAGTCAAATTCGATTGGAATCGTGCTAATGAAAAATGGCTTTTGATTTCATGATAACTTCGAGTTTGTTCATTTTTGGCGAATTGCAAGTATAATTCTATTGGAATCGAGCCAATTAAAAGTGGTTTTCGATTTCATGGTAACTTCTGGTTTGATCATTTTCGGCGAATCGCTAGTCTATTGGAATCGAGCCAATGAAAATTGGCTTTCGATTTGATGATGACTTCGGGTTTGATCATTTTCGAAAAACTACCATTCTAATTCAATTGGAATCGAGCCAACGAAAAGTGGTTTTTGATTTCATGATAACTTCGGGTTCGATCGTTTTCGGCAAATTGCTTGTCTGATTCGATTGGAATCAAGCCAATGAAAAGTGGTTTTTGATTTCATGCTAATTTTGGGTTTGCTTGTTTTTGGCGAAATGCTAGTCTAATTCGATTGTAATCGAGCCAAGGGAAAGTAGTTTTGGATTTCATGATAACTTCGGGTTTGTTCATTTTTGGCGAAATACTAATCTAATTCGATTGGAATCGAGCTAATGAAATTTTTTTTTGATTTAATGATAACGTCGGGTTGATCATTTTTGGTGAATTGCTAGTCTAATTCGATTGGAATCGAGCCAATGAAAAGTGGTTTTTGATTTCATGATAACTTCGGGTTTGATCATTTTCGGTAAATTGCTAGTCTAATTCGATCGGAATCGAGCCAAGGGAAAGTAGTTTCTGATTTCTTGATAACTTAGGGTTTGTTCATTTTTGGCGAATTTCTAGTCTAATTCGATTGGAATTGAGCCAATGAAAAGTGGTTTTTGATTTCATGATGACTTCGGGTTCGTTCGTTTTCGGCTAATTACTAATCTAATTCGATTGGAATTGAGCCAATGAAAAGTGCTTCAATTTCATGATAACTTTGGGCTTGATCATTTTCGACAAAATTGCTAGTCTAATTCGATTGGAATCAAGCCAATGAAAAGCGGTTTTAGATTGCATGATATCTTCAGGTTTGTTCATTTTTGACAAAATGCTAGTCTAATTCGATTGGATGGAGCCAATAAAAAGTGGATTTTGATTTCATGATAACTTCAGGTTTAATCATTTTCGGCTAATTGCTAGTCTAATTCGATTGGAATCGAGCCAATGAAAAGTTGTTTCTGATTTCATGATAACTTCAGGTTTGTTCATTTTTGGCAAATTGCTAATCGACCTCGACTGGAATGGAGCCAAGGAAAACTGGTTTTTGATTTCAGGATAACTTCAGGTTTGATCGTTTTCGGCTAATCGTTAGTCTAATTCAATTGGAATCGAGCCAATGAAAAGTTGTTTTTGATTTAATGATAACATCGGGTTTGATCGTTTTTGGCGAATTGCTAGTCAAATTCGATTGGAATCGTGCTAATGTAAAGTGGCTTTTGATTTCATTATAACTTCGAGTTTGTTCATTTTTTGCGAATTGCAAGACTAATTCAATTGGAATCGAGGCAATGAAAAGTGGTTTCTTATTTCATGATAACTTCGGGTTTGATCATTTTCGGCGAATTGCTAGTCTATTGGAATCGAGCCAATGAAAAGTGTTTCGATTTCATGATAACTTCGGGCTTGATCATTTTCGACAAAATTGCTAGTCTAATTCAATTGGAATTGAGCCAATGAAAAGTGGTTTTCGATTTCATGATAACTTCGTGTTTGATCGTTTTCGGCAAATTGCAAGTCCTATTCGATTGGAATCGAGCCAATGAAAAGTGGTTTTTGATTTCATGAAAACTTCGGGTTTGTTCATTTTTAGCGAAATGCTAGTCTAATTCGATTGGAATTCATCCAATGGAAAGTAGTTTTCGATTTCATGATAACTTTGGGTTTGTTCGTTTTTGCGAAATACTAATCTAATTAGATTGGAATCTAGCCAATGGAAAGTAGTTTTTGATTTCATGATAACTTCGGGTTTGTTCGTTTTTGGCAAATTGCTAGTCTAATTCGATTGGAATGGAGCCAATGAAAAGTGCTTTTCAATTTCTTCATAACTTTGGGTTTGATCATTTTCGGCCGATTGCTAGTCTAATTCGATTGGAATCGAGCCAATGAAAAGTTGTTTTTGATTTCATGATAACATCGGGTTTGATCATTTTTGGCGAATTGCTAGTCTATTTCAATTGGAATCGTGCCGATGAAAAGTGGTTTTTGATTTCATGGTAACTTCGGGTTTGTTCGTTTTTGGCGAATTGCTAGTCTAATTCGATTGGAATCGTGCCAATGAAAAGTTGTTTTTCATTTCATGATAACTTCGGGTTTGTTCGTTTTTGGCAATTTACTAGTCCAATTCGTTTGGAATCGAGCCAATGAAATGTGGTTTTCATTTCATGATAACTTCGGGTTTGTTCGTTTTATGTTCATTTTTGGCAAATTGCTAATCTGATTCAATTGGAATCGAGCCAATGAAAAGTGGTTTTCAATTTCATGATAACTTCGGGTTTGATCATTTTCGGCAAATTCGTTGTCTAATTCGATTGGAACCGAGCCAATGAAAAGTGATTTTTGATTTCACGATGACTTCGGGTTTGTTCGTTTTTGGAGAAATTCTAGTCTAATTCGATTGGAATCGAGCCAATGAAAAGTTGTTTTTGATTTTATGATAACATCAGGTTAGATCGTTTTTGGCGAATTGCTAGTCTTATTCGATTGGAATCGAGCCAATGAAAAGTGGTTTTTGATTTCATGATAACTTCGGGTTTGATCATTTTCGGCGAATTGCTAGTCTATTGGAATCGAGCCAATGAAAAGTGGCTTTCGATTTCACGATAGCTTCGGGTTTGATCATTTTAGAAAAACTACCATTCTAATTCGATTAGAATCGAGCCAATGAAAAGTGGTTTTCGATTTCATGATAACTTCGGGTTTGATCACTTTCGGCAAATTGTTTGCCTAATTCGATTGGAATCGAGCCAACAAAAAAGTTGTTTTTGATTTCATGATAACTTCGAGTTTGTTTATTTTTGGCGAAAAGCTAGTCTAATTCGATTCGAATCGAGCCAATGGAAAGTTGTTTTTGATTTCATGATAACTTCG
>NW_019256250.1:0-16045 GCF_002742605.1 Olea europaea var. sylvestris | reverse complement strand
TTTTTGATTTCATGATAATTTTGGGTTTGTTCTTTTTTTGCGAATTTCTAGTCTAAATCGTTTGGAATCGAGCAAATGACAGGGGTTTTGATTTCATGATAACTTCGGGTTTCATCGTTTTCGGCTAATTGCCAGGCTAATTCTATTGGAATCGAGCCAATGAAAAGTTGTTTTTGATTTCATGATAACATCGGGTTTGATTGTTTTTGGCAAATTGCTAGTCTAATTCGATTGGAATCGAGCAAATGAAAAGTGGTTTTTGTTTTCATGATAACTTTGGGCTTGTTCGTTTTTGGCAAATTACTAGTCTAATTCGTTTGTAATCGAGCCAATGAAAAGTCATTTTGATTTAATGATAACTTCGG
This sequence comes from Olea europaea var. sylvestris, assembly GCF_002742605.1. Taxonomy (NCBI): domain Eukaryota; kingdom Viridiplantae; phylum Streptophyta; class Magnoliopsida; order Lamiales; family Oleaceae; genus Olea; species Olea europaea. The sequence continues at coordinate 15,680 of NW_019256250.1, read as the reverse complement.
GTTTGTTCATTTTTGGCGAAATGCTAGTCTAATTCGATTGGAATGGATCCAATGAAAAGTGGATTTTGATTTCATGATAACTTCGGGTTTAATCATTTTCGGCTAATTGCTAGTCTAATTCTATTGGAATCAAGCGAATGAAAAGTTGTTTTTGATTTCATGATAACAACGGGTTTGATCGTTTTTGGTGAATTACTAGTCTAATTCGATTGGAATTGTGCCGATGAAGATTGGGTTTTGATTTCATTATAACTCCAATGAAAAGTGGATTTTGATTTCATGATAACTTCGGGTTTAATCATTTTCGGCTAATTGCTAGTCTAATTCTATTGGAATCAAGCGAATGAAAAGTTGTTTTTGATTTCATGATAACAACGGGTTTGATCGTTTTTGGTGAATTACTAGTCTAATTCGATTGGAATTGTGCCGATGAAGATTGGGTTTTGATTTCATTATAACTTCAGGTTTGATCGTTTTCGGCTAATTGCTAGTCTACTTCGATTGGAATCGAGGCAATGAAAAGTTGTTTTTTATTTCATGATAATATCGGGTTCGATCGTTTTTGACGAATTGCTAGTCTAATTCGATTGGAATCATGCCGGTGAAAAGTGGTTTTTGATTTCATGATAACATCGGGTTTATTCATTTTTGGCGAATTGGTAGTCTAATTCGATTGGAATCGTGCCAATGAAAAGTGGTTTTCATTTCGTGATAACTTCGGGTTTGTTCATTTTCGGCTAATTAGGAGTCTAATTCGACTGGAATCGAGTCAATGAAAAGTGTTTTTCGATTTCATGATAACTTCGGGTTTGATCGTTTTTGACAAATTGCAAGTCTAATTCGATTGTAGTCGAGCCAATGAAAAGTGGTTTTTGATTTCATGGTAACTTCGGGTTTGTTCATTATCGACGAATTGCTAGTCTAATTCGATTGGAATCGTGCCGATGAAAAGTGGTTTTGGATTTCACGATAACTTCGGGTTTGTTCGTTATGGGCGAATTGCTAGTCTATTCGATTGGAATCGTGCCGATGAAAAGTGGTTTTTGATTTCATGACAACTTCGGGTTTGATAGTTTTCGGCAAATTGCTAGTCTAATTCGATTGGAATCGAGCCAATGAAAAGTGGTTTTTGATTTCATGATAATTTTGGGTTTGTTCTTTTTTTGCGAATTTCTAGTCTAAATCGTTTGGAATCGAGCAAATGACAGGGGTTTTGATTTCATGATAACTTCGGGTTTCATCGTTTTCGGCTAATTGCCAGGCTAATTCTATTGGAATCGAGCCAATGAAAAGTTGTTTTTGATTTCATGATAACATCGGGTTTGATTGTTTTTGGCGAGTTGCTAGTCTAATTCGATTGGAATCATGCCGATGTAAACTGGCTTTTGATTTCACGATAACTTTGGGTTTGTTCATTTTCGGCCAATTGCTAGTCTAATTCGAATGGAATTGAGCCAACGAAAAGTGTTTTTCGATTTCATGATAACTTCAGGTTTGATCGTTCTCGTTAAATTGCTAGTCTAATTCGATTGGAATCGAGCAAATGAAAAGTAGTTTTAATTTTCGTGATAACTTCGACCGTTCATTTTTGGCGAATTACTAGTCTAATTCGTTTGAAATCGAGCCAATGAAAAGTTGTTTTGATTTAATTATAACTTCGGGTTTGTTCATTTTCGGCAAACTGCTAGTCTAATTTGATTGGAATCGAACCAATGAAAAGTAGCTCTCGATTTCATGATAACTTCGGGTTTGTTCATTTTTGGCGAAATGCTAGTCTAATTTGATTGGAATGGAGCCAATGAAAAGTGGATTTTGATTTCATGATAACTTCTAGTTTAATCACTTTCGGCTAGTCGCTAGTCTAATTCTATTGGAATCGAGCGAATGAAAAGTTGTTTTTGATTTCATGATAACAACGGGTTTGATCGTTTTTGGCGGATTGCTAGTCTAATTCGATTAGACTCGTGCCGAGGAAGATTGGTTTTTGATTTTATGATAACTTCGGATTTGTTCGTTTTCGGCCAATTGCTAGTCTAATTTGAATGGAATTGAGCCAATGAAAAGTGTTTTTCTATTTCATGATAACTTCGATTTTGATCGTTTTCAGCAAATTGCTAGTCTAATTCGATTGGAATCGAGCTAATGAAGAGTGGTTTTTGTTTTCATGATAACTTCGGACTTGTTCATTTTTGCCAAATTACTAGTCTAATTCGTTTGGAATCTAGCCAATGAAAAGTGGTTTTGATTTAATGATAACTTCGGGTTTGTTCATTTTTGGCGAAATGCTAGTCTAATTCGATTGGAATCGAACCAATGAAAAGTGGCTTTTGATTTCATGATAACTTCGGGTTTGTTTATTTTTGGTGAATTGCTAGTCTAATTCGATTGGAATCGAGCCAATGAAAAGTGGTTTTTGATTTCATGATAACTTTGGGTTTGATCATTTTCATCGAATTGCTAGTCTATTGGAATCGAGCCAATGAAAAGTGGCTTTCGATTTCATGATAACTTCGGGTTTGATCGATTTCGAAAAACTACCATTCTAATTCGATTGGAATCAAGCCAATGAAATGTAGTTTTCGATTTCATGGTAACTTCGGGTTTGATCGTTTTCGGTAAATTGCTTGTCTAGTTCGATTGGAATCGAGCCGATGAAAAGTTGTTTTTGAATTCATGATAACTTTGGGTTTGTTCGTTTTTGGCGAAATGCTAGTCTAATTCAATTGGAATCGAGCCAATGGAAAGTAGTTTTTGATTTCATGATAACTTCGGGTTTGTTCGTTTTTGGCGAAATACTAATCCAACTATATTGGAATCGAGCCATTGGAAAGTAGTTTCTGATTTCATGATAACTTCGTGTTTGTTCGTTTTTGGCGAAATGCTAGTCTAATTCGATTGGAATCGAGCCAATGGAAAGTAGTTTTTGATTTCGTGATCACTTCGGGTTTGTTCGTTTTTGGCGAAATGCTAGTCTAATTCGATTGAAATCAAGCCAATGGAAAGTAATTTCTAATTTCGTGATAACTTCGGGTTTGATCATTTTCGGCGAATTGCTAGTCTATTGGAATCGAGCCAATGAAAAGTGGCTATCGATTTCATGATAACTTCGGGTTTTATCATTTTTGAAAAACTACCATTCTAATTCGACTAGAATCGAGCCAGTGAAAAGTGGTTTTCATTACATGATAACTTCGGGTTTGATCATTTTCGACAAATTGCATGTCCTATTCGATTGGAATCGAGCCAATGAAAAGTGGTTTTTGATTTCATGATAACTTCGGGTTTGTTCATTTTCGGTGAAATGCTAGTCTAATTCGATTAGAATCGAGCCAATGGAAAGTAGTTTTCGATTTTATGATAACTTCGGGTTTGTTCGTTTTTGCGAAATACTAATCTCATTCGATTGGAATCGAACCAATGGAAACTAGTTTTTGATTTGATGATAACTTCGGGTTTGTTCATTTTTGGCGAAATGCTAGTCTAATTCGATTGGAATTGAGCTAAGGGAAAGTAGTTTCTGATTTCATGATAACTTCGTGCTTGTTCATTTTTGGCGAATTGCTACTCTAATTCGATTGGAATTGAGCCAATGAAAAGTGGTTTTTGATTTTATGATGACTTCGGGTTTGTTTGTTTTCGGCTAATTACTACTCTAATTCGATTGGAATTGAGCCAATGAAAAGTGTTTTGATTTCATGATAACTTTGGGCTTGATCGTTTTCGACAAAATTGCTAGTTTAATTCGATTGGAATCGAGCTAATGAAAAGTGGTTTTAGATTGCATGATAACTTCGAGTTTGTTCATTTTTGGCGGAATGCTAGTCTAATTTGATTGGAATAGAGCCAATGAAAAGTGGATTTTGATTTCATGATAACTTCGAGTTTAATTGTTTTCGGCTAATTGCCAGTCTAATTCGATTGGAATCGAGCCATTGAAAAGTTGTTTTTGATTTCATGTTAACTTCAGGTTTGTTCATTTTTGGCGAATTGCTAATTGAACTCGACTGGAATGGAGCCAAGGAAAACTGATTTTTGATTTCATGATAACTTCGGGTTTGATCGTTTTCGGCTAATTGCTAGTCTAATTCTATTGGAATCGAGCCAATGAAAAGTTGTTTTCTATTTAATGATAACATCGGGTGTGATCGTTTTTGACGAATTGCTAGTCAAATTCGATTGGAATCGTGCTAATGTAAAGTGGCTTTTGATTTCATGATAACTTCGAGTTTGTTCATTTTTTGCGAATTGCAAGTCTAATTCGATTGGAATCGAGCCAATGAAAAGTGGTTTCTTATTTCATGATAACTTCGGGTTTGATCGTTTTCGGCGAATTGCAAGTCTATTGGAATCGAGCCAATGAAAAGTGTTTTGATTTCATGATAACTTCGGGCTTGACCGTTTTCGACAAAATTGCTAGTCTAATTTGATTGGAATCGAGCCAACGAAAAGTGGTTTTCGATTTCATGATAACTTTGGGTTTGATCATTTTAGGCAAATTGTAAGTCCTGTACGATTGGAATCGAGCCAATGAAAAGTGGTTTTTGATTTCATGATAACTTAAGGTTTGTTCATTTTTGGCGGAGTGCTAGTCTAATTCGATTGGAATCGAGCCAATGGAAAGTAGTTTTCGATTTCATGATAACTTTGGGTTTGTTCCTTTTTTAGAAATACTAATCTAATTCGATTGGAATCGAGCCAATGGAAAGTAGTTTTTGATTTCATGATAACTTCGGGTTTGTTCATTTTTAGCAAATTGCTAGTCGAATTCGATATGAATGGAGCCAATGAAAAGTTGTTTTCAATTTCTTGATAACTTTGGGTTTGATCATTTTCGACTAATTGCTAGTATAATTCGATTGGAATCGAGCCAATGAAAATGTGTTTTTGATTTCATGATAACATCGGGTTTGATCATTTTTGACGAATTGCTAGTCTATTTCGATTAGAATCGTGCCGATGAAAAGTGGTTTTTGATTTCATGATAACTTCGAGTTTGTTCATTTTCGGCAAATTGCTAGTCTAATTCGATTGGAACCGAGCCAATGAAACGAGGTTTTCGATTTCATGATAACTTCGGGTTTGTTCATTTTTGGTAAAATTCTAGTCTAATTCGATTGGAATCGAGCCAATGGAAAGTAGTTTTTGATTTCATGATAACTTCGGGTTTGTTCGTTTTTAGCGAAATACTAATCTAATTCGATTGGAATCGAGCCAATGAAAAGTTGTTTTTGATTTTATGATAACATCGGGTTTGATCATTTTTGGCGAATTGCTAGTCTTATTCGATTGGAATCAAGCCAATGATAAGTGGTGTGTAATTTCATGATAACTTCGGGTTTGATCATTTTCGGCGAATTGCTAGTCTGTTGGAATCGAGCCATTGAAAAGTGGCTTTCGATTTCACGATAGCTTTGGGTTTGATCGTTTTCGAAAAAGTACCATTCTAATTCAAGTGGAATCGAGCCAATGAAAGTGGTTTGGATTTCATGATAACTTCGGGTTTGATCGTTTTCGGCAAATTGCTTGCCTAATTCGATTGGAATCTAGCCATTGAAAAGTGGTTTTTGATTTCATGATAACTTCGAGTTTGTTCATTTTTGGCGAAAAGCTAGTCTAATTCGATTCGAATCGAGCCAATGGAAAGTTGTTTTTGATTTCATGATAACTTCAGGTTTGTTCGTTTTTGGCGAAACACTAATTTCATTCGATTGGAATCGAGCCAATGGAAAGTAGGTTTTGATTTCATGATAACTTCGGGTTTGTTCATTTTTGGCGAAATGCTAGTCTAATTCGATTGGAATCGAGCCAAGGAAAAGTAGTTTCTGATTTCGTGATAACTTCGGGTTTGTTCATTTTTGGCGAATTTCTAGTCTAATTCGATTGGAATTGAGCCAATGAAAAGAGGTTTTTGATTTCATGATGACTTCGGGTTTGTTCATTTTTTGGCTAATTACTAGTCTAATTCGATTGGAATTGAGCCAATGAAAAGTTTTTCGATTTCATGATAACTTCGAGCTTGATCGTTTTCGACAAAATTGCAAGTCAAATTCGATTGGAATCGAGCAAATGAAAAGTGGTTTTCGATTTCATGATAACTTCGGGTTTGATCATTTTCGACGAATTACTAATTTAATTCGATTGGAATCGAGCCAATGGAAAGTAGTTTTTGATTTCATGATAACTTCGGGTTTGTTCGTTTTCGACAAAATGCTAGTCTAATTCGATTGGAATCGAGCCAAGGGAAAGTAGGTTCTGATTTCGTGATAACTTCGGGTTTGTTCATTTTTGGCGAATTACTAGTCTAAGTCGATTGGAATTGAGCCAATAAAAAGTGGTTTTTGATTTCATGATGACTTCGTGTTTGTTCGTTTTCGGCTAATTACTTGTCTAATTCGATTGGAATTGAGCCAATGAAAAGTGTTTCGATTTCATGATAACTTCGGGCTTGATCGTTTTCTACAAAATTAATAGTCTAATTCGATTGGAATCGAGCCAATGAAAAGTGGTTTTAGATTTCATGATAACTTCAGGTTTGTTCTTTTTTGGCGAATTGCTAGTCTAATTCGATTGGAATGGTGCCAATGAAAAGTGGTTTATGATTTCTAGATAACTTCGGGATTGATCATTTTCAGCTAATTGCTATTCTAATTCAATTGGAATCGAGCCAATGAAAGGTTATTTTTGATTTTATGATAACATCAGGTTTAATCGTTTCTGGCGAATTGCTAGTCTAATTCGATTGGAGTCGTATCGATGAAAAGTGGTTTTTGATGTCATGATAACTTTGAGTTTGATCATTTTCGGCAAATTACCAGTCCAATTCGATTGGAATCGAGCCAATAAAAAGTGGCCTTCGATTTCGTGATAAATCTGGATTTGATAATTTCGAAAAATTGCTAGTCTAATTCGATTGGAATTGACCCATAAAAAGTGGTTTTTGATTTCATGATAACTTCGGGTTTGATCGTTTTCCACGAATTGCTAGTCTAATTCGATTGGAATCGAGCCAATGGAAAGTGGCTTTCGATTTCATGATAACTTCGGGTTTGGTCGTTTTCAAAAAATTGTTAGTCTAATTCGATTGGAATCGAGCCAATGGAATGTGATTTTTGATTTCATGATAACTTCGGGTTTCATCGTTTTCCTATTCGATTGGAATCGAGCTAATGAAAAGTGATTTTTGATTTCATGATAATTTTGGGTTTGTTCATTTTTGGCGAAATGCTAGTCTAATTCGATTCGAATCGAGCCAATGGAAAGTAGTTTTTGATTTCATAATAACTTCGGGTCTGTTCGTTTTTGGCGAAATACTAATTTAATTCGATTGGAATCGAGCCAATGGAAAGTAGTTTTGATTTCATGATATCTTTGGGTTTGTTCATTTTTAGCGAAATGCTAGTCTAGTTCGATTGGAATCGAGCCAAGGAAAAGTAGTTTCAGATTTTGTGATAACTTCGGGTTTGTTCATTTTTGGCGAATTTCTAGTCTAATTCGATTCGAATTGAGCCAATGAAAAGAGGTTTTTGATTTCATGATGACTTCGGGTTTGTTCGTTTTTCGCTAATTACTAGTCTAATTCGATTGGAATTGAGCCAATGAAAGTGCTTTGATTTCATGAAAACTTCGGGCTTGATTGTTTTCGACAAAATTGCTAGTCTAATTCGAATGGAATCGAGCCAATGAAAAGTGGTTTTAGATTTCATGATAACTTCGGGTTTTTTCGTTTTTGGCGAATTGCTAGTCTAATTCGATTGGAATGGTGCCAATGAAAAGTGGTTTTTGATTTCTTGATAACTTCTGGTTTGATCATTTTTGGCTAATTGCTAGTCTAATTCGATTGGAATCGAGCCAATGAAAAGTTGTTTTTGATTTCATGATAACATCGGGTTTGATCGTTTTTAGCGAATTGCTAGTCTAATTCGATTGGAATCCTGCCGATGAAAAGTGGATTTTGATTTCATTATAACTTTGAGTTTGATTATTTTTTGGCAAACTGCTAGTCTTATTCGATTGGAATCGAGCCAATGAAAAGTGGCCTTCGATTTCGTGATAAATTCGGACTGATTGTTTTCGAAAAATTGCTTGTCTAATTCGATTGGAATCGAGCCAATGAAAAGTGGTTTTTGATTTCATGATAACTTTGGGATTGATCGTTTTCGACGAATTGCTAGTCTACTTCGATTGGAATCGCGCCAATGGAAAGTGGCTTTCGATTTCATGATAACTTCGGGTTTGATCGTTTTCGAAAAATTGCTAGTCTAATTCGATTGGAATCGGACCAATGAAAGGTGGCCTTCGATTTCGTGATAAATTCGGGTTTGATCGTTTTAGAAAAATTGCTAGTCTAATTCGATTGGAATCGAGTCAACGGAAAGTGGCTTTCGATTTCATGATAACTTCGGGTTTGATCGTTTTCAAAATATTGCAAGTCTAATTCGATTGGAATCGAGCCAATGGAAAGTGGTTTTCGATTTCTTGATAACTTCGGGTTTGATTGTTTTCAGCAAATTGCAAGTCCTGTTTGGTTGGAACCGAGCCAATGAAAAGTTGTTTTTGATTTCATGATAACTTCGCGCTTGTTCATTTTTGGCAAAATGCTAGCCCAATTCGATTAGAATCGAGCAAAGAAAAGTAGTTTTTGATTTCATGAAAACTTCGGGCTTGATCGTTTTCGACAAAATTGCTAGTCTAATTCGATTGGAATTGAGAAAATGAAAAGTGGTTTTAGATTTCATGATAACTTCAGGTTTGTTCGTTTTTGGCGAATTGCTAGTCTAATTCGATTGGAATGGTGCCAATGAAAAGTGGTTTTTGATTTCTTGATAACTTCGGGTTTGATCAATTTCAGCTAATTGCTAGTCTAATTCGATTGGAATCGAGCCAATGAAAAGTGGTTTTTCATTTCATGATAACTTTGGATTTGTTAGTTTTTGGCAAATTTCTAGTCTCATTCGTTTGGAATGGAGCCAATGAAAAGTGGTTTTGATTTCATGATAACTTCGGGTTCGATCGTTTTCGGCTAATTGCTAGTCTAATTCGATTGGAATCGAGCCAATGAAAAGTTGTTTTTAATTTCATGATAACATCGAGTTTGATCGTTTTGGGTGAATTGCTTGTCTAATTCGATTGGAATCGAGCCAATGAAAATTGATTTTTGATTTCATGATAACTTCGGGCTTGTTCGTTTTCGGCAATTGCTAGTCTAAATCTAATGGAATTGAGCCAATGAAAATTGTTTTCCTATTTCATGATAACTTCAAGTTTGATCATTTTCGACAAATTGCATGTCCAATTCGATTGGAATCGAGCCAATGAAAAGTGGTTTTTGATTTCATGATAACTTCGGGCTTTTTCGTTTTTTGTGAATTACTAGACTAATTCGTTTGGAATCGAGCCAGTGAAAAGTGTTTTTGATTTCATGATAACTTCGGATTTGTTCGTTTTTGGCAAATTGCTAGTCTAATTCGATTGCAATCGAACCAATGAAAAGTGGCTTTCGATTTCATGATAACTTCGGGTTTGTTCATTTTTGGCGAATTGCTAGTCTAATTCGACTGGAATGGAGCCAAGGAAAAGTGGTTTTTGAATTCATGATAACTTCGGGTTTGATAATTTTCGGCTAATTGCTAGTCTAATTCGATTGGGATCGAGCCAATGAAAAGTTGTTATTGATTTAATGATAACATCGGGTTTGATCGTTTTTGGCGAATTGCTAGTCTAATTCGATAGGAATCGATCTAATGAAAAGTGGTTTTTAATTTCACGATAATTTCGGGTTTGCTCGTTTTTGGCGAATTGCTAGTCTAATTCGATTGGAATTGAGCCAATGAAAAGTGGTTTTTGATTTTATGATAAGTTCGGGTTTGATCATTTTTGGCGAATCGCTAGTCTATTGGAATCGAGCCAATGAAAATTGGCTTTCGATTTCATGATAACTTCGGGTTTGATCGTTTTCGAAAAGCTACCAGTCTAATTCGATTGGAATTGAGCCAATGAAAAGTGGTTTTCGATTTCATGATAACTTCAGGTTTGATTGCTTTCGACAAATTGCTAGTCTAATTTGATTGGAATCGAGCCAATGAAAAGTGGTTTTTGATTTCATTCTAACTTCGGTTTGTTCATTTTTGGCGAATTGCTAGTCTAATTCGATTCGAATCGAGGCAATGAAAAGTGATTTTTGATTTCGTGATCACTTCGGGTTTGTTCATTTTTGGCGAATTGCTAGTCTAATTCGATTCGAATCGAGGCAATGAAAAGTGATTTTTGATTTCGTGATCACTTCGGGTTTGTTCATTTTTGTGCAATGTTGGTCCAATTCGATTGGAATCGAGCCGGTGAAAAGTAGTTTTTGATTTCATGATAACTTCGGGTTTGTTCGCTTTAGGAGAATTACTAGTCTAATTCGATTGGAATCGAGCCAATAAAAAGTGGCTTTCGATTTCATGAAAACTTTGGGTTTGATCACTTTCGAAAAATTGCTATTCTAATTCGATTGCAATTGAGCCAATGAAAAGTGGTTTTTGATTTCATGATAACTTTGGGTTTGATCATTTTCGGCGAATTACTAGTTTAATTCGATTGGAATCCAGCCAATGAAATGTTTCTTTCGATTTCATGATAACTTCGGATTTGATCGTTTTCGAAAAGTTGCAAGTCTAATTCGATTGGAATCGAGCCAATGAAAAGTGGTTTTCGATTTCATGATAACTTCGGTTTTATTCATTTTTGGCGAATTGCTAGTCTAATTCGATTGGAATTGAGTCAATGAAAGGTGGTTTTTTATTTCACGATAACATCGGGTTTGTTCGTCTTTGGCAAATTAGTAGTCTAATCCGATTGGAATCGAGCCAATGAAAAGTGGTTTTTGATTTCTTGACAACTTCGGGTTTGATCATTTTCGACGAATTGCTAGTCTAATACATTTGGAATCGAGCCAATGAAAAGTGGCTTTTGATTTCATGATAACATCGGGTTTGTTCATTTTCGGCTAATTTCTTGTCTAATTCGATTGGAAGCTAGCCAATGAAAAGTGGCTTTCGATTTCACGATAACTTCGGGTTTGGTCATTTTCAAAAATTGCTAGTCTAATTCGGTTGGAATCGAGCCAATGAAAAGTGGTTTTTTATTTCATGATAACTTCGGGTTTGTTCGTTTTTGGCGAATTGCAAGTCTAATTCGATTGGAATCGAGTCAATGAAAAGTGGTTTTTTATTTCATGATAACATCGGGTTTGTTCGTCTTTGGTAAATTGCTAGTCTAATTTGATTGGAATCGAGCCAATAAAAGGTGGTTTTTTATTTCATGATAACGTCGGGTTTGCCATTTTCGGTGAATCGCTACTCTAATTCAATTGGAACCGAGCCAATGAAAAGTGGAGTTTGATTTCATGATAACTTCGGGTTTCTTCATTTTTGGCCAATTGTTTGTCTAATTCGATTGGAATCGAGCCAATGATACGTGGTTTTTGATTTAATGATAACTTCGGGTTTGTTCATTTTTTGTGCAATGCTGGTCGAATTGAATTGGAATCGAGCCAGTGAAAAGTAGTTTTTGATTTCATGATAACTTCAGGTTTGTTCGTTTTAGGAGAATTGCTAGTCTAATTCGATTGGAATAGAGCCAATGAAAAGTGGTTTTTTATTTCATGATAACATCGGGTTTGTTTGTCTTTGGCAAATTGCTAGTCTAATTCGATTGGAATCGAGCCAATGAAAAGTGGTTTTTGATTTCTTGACAACGTTGGGTTTGCCATTTTCGGCGAATCACTACTCTAATTCAATTGGAATCGAGCCAATGAAAAGAGGAGTTTGATTTCATGATAAATTCGGGTTTGTTCGTCTTTGGCAAATTGCTAGTCTAAATCGATTGGAATCGAGCCAATTAAAAAAGGTTTTTCATTTCATGATAACTTCGGGTTTCTTCATTTTTGGCAAATTGTTTGTCTAATTCGATTGGAATCGAGCCAATGATACGTGGTTTTTGATTTAATGATAACTTCGGGATTGTTCATTTTTTGTGCAATGCTGGTCGAATTCGATTGGAATCGAGCCAATGAAAAGTAGTTTTTGATTTCATGATAACTTCGGGTTTGTTTGTTTTAGGAGAATTGCTAGTCTAATTCGATTGGAATCGAGCCAATGAAAAGTGGCTTTCGATTTCATGATAACTTCGGGTTTGATCATTTTCGAAAAATTGCTAGTCTAATTTGAATGGAATCAAGCCAATGAAAAGTGGTTTTCGATTTCAGGATATCTACGGGTTTGATCATTTTAGGTGAATTGTTAGTCTAATTCGATTGGAATGGAGCTAATGAAAAGTTGTTTTCGATTTCATGATAACTTCGGATTTGTTCATTTTTGCGCAATGCTGGTCTAATTCGATTGGGATCGAGCCAACGAAAAGTAGTTTTTGATTTCATGATAACTTCAGATTTCTTCATTTTAGGAGAATTGCTAGTCTAATTCGATTGCAATCGAGCCATTGAGAAGTGGCTATCGATTTCATGATAACTTCAGGTTTGATCATTTTCGAAAAATTGCTAGTCTAATTCAATTGGAATCGAGCAAATGAATAGTGGTTCTCGATTTCATGATAACTTCAGGTTTGTTCATTTTTGGCAAATTGCTAGTCTAATTCGATTGGAATCGAGCCAATGAAAAGTAGTTTTTGATTTCATGTAACTTCTAGTTTGTTCATTTTTAGCGAATTGCTAGTCTAATTCGATTGGAATCGAGCCAATGAGAAGTGGTTTTTGATTTCGTGCTAACTTTGGGCTTGATCATTTTCGGCGATTTGCTAGTCTAATTCGATTGGAATCCAGCCAATGAAAAGTGGCTTTCAATTTCCTAATAACTTCGAGTTTGATCGTTTTCAAAAATTGCTGGTCTAATTCCGTTGGAATCAAGCCAATGAAAAGTTGTTTTCGATTTCATGATAACTTTGGGTTTGTTCGTTTTTGGCAAATTGCTAGTCTAATTCGATTGGAATCGAGTCAATGAAAAGTGGTTTTTTATTTCACGATAACATGAGGTTTGTCCGTCTTTAGCAAATAGCTAGTCTAATTCGATTGGAAAAGAGCCAATGAAAAGTGGTTTTTGATTTTATTATAACGTCGGGTTTGATCATTTTCGGTGAATTGCTACTCTAATTCAATTGGAATCGAGCCAATGAAAAGTGGTTTTCGATTTCATGATAACTTCGGGTTTTTTCATTTTTGACGAATTGCTAGTCTAATTCGATTGGAATTGAGTCAATGAAAAGTGGTTTTTTTTCCTAATAACATCGGGTTTGTTCGTCCTTGGCAAATCAGTAGTCTAATTCGATTGGAATCGTGCTAGTGAAAAGTGGTTTTTGATTTCATAATAACTTTGGGTTTGATCATTTTCGGCGAATTGCTCGTCAAATTCGAGAGGAATAGTGCCAATGAAAAGTGGTTTTTGATTTCATGATAAGTTCGGGTTTGTTCATTTTTGGCGAATTGCTAGTATAATTCGATTGGAATCGAGCCAATGAAAAGTGGTTTTGATTTCCTGATAACTTCGGGTTCGATCATTTTCGGCGAATTGCTAGTCTAATTCTTTTGGAATCGAGCCAATGAAAAGTGGCTTTCGATTTCACGATAACTTCGGGTTTGATCATTTTCAAAAATTGATAGTCTAATTCGATCGGAATCGAGCAAACGAAAAGTGGTTTTCGATTTCATGATGACTTCGGGTTTGTTCATTTTTTGGCGAATTGCTAGTCTAATTCAATCGGAATCGTGTCAATGAAAAGTGGTTTTTTACTTCATGATAACATCGGTTTTGTTCGTCTTTGGAAAATTGCTAGTCTAATTCGATTGGAATCAAGCCAATGAAAAGTGGTTTTCGATTTCATGATGACTTCGGGTTTGTTCATTTTTGGCGAATTGCTAGTCTAATTCGATTGGAATCGAGTCAATGAAAAGTGGTTTTTTACTTCACGATAACATCGATTTTGTTCGTCTTTGGCAAATTGCTAGTCTAATTCGATTGGAATCAAGCCAATGAAAAGTGGTTTTTGATTTCATGATAACGTCGGGTTTGATAATTTTCGGCGAATCGCTACTCTAATTCAATTGGAATCGAGCCAATGAAAAGTGATTTTCAATTTCATGACAACTTCGGGTTTGATCATTTTCAAAAATTGCTAGTCTAATTCGATCGGAATCGAGCGAATGAAAAGTGGTTTTCGATTTCATGAAAACTTCGGGTTTGTTCGTTTTTGGCGGATTACTAGTCTAATTCGATTGGGATCGAGTCAATGAAAAGTGATTTTTTACTTCATGATAACATCGGTTTTGTTCGTCTTTGGCAAATTGCTAGTCTAATTCGATTGGAATCAAGCCAATGAAAAGTGGTTTTTGATTTCATGATAACGTCGGGTTTGATTATTTTCGGCGAATCGCTACTCTAATTCAATTGGAATCGAGCCAGTGAAAAGTAGATTTTGATTTCATGATAACTTCGAGTTTGTTCGTCTTTAGCAAATTGCTAGTCTAAATCGATTGGAATCGAGCCAATGAAAAATGGTTTTTGATTTCATGATAACTTCGGCTTTCTTCATCTTTGGCGAATTGCTTATCTAATTTGATTGGAATCGAGCCAATGAAACGTGGTTTTTGATTTAATGATAAGTTCGGGTTTGTTCATTTTTTGTGCAATGCTGGTCTATTTCGATTGGAATCGAGCCAGTGAAAAGTAAATTTTGATTTCATGATAACTTAGGGTTTGTTCGTTTTAGAAGAATTGCCAGTCTAATTCGATTGGAATCGAGCCAATGAAAAGTGGCTTTCGATTTGTTTGATCATTTTCGAAAATTTGCTAGTCTAATTCAATTGGAATCGAGCCAATGAAAAGTGGTTTTCGATTTCATGATAACTACCGGTTTGATCATTTTCGGTGAATTGCTAGTCTAATTCGATTGGAATCGAGCCAATGAGAAGTGGTTTTTGATTTCATGATAACTACCAGTTTGATCATTTTCGGCGAATTGCTAGTCTAATTCGATTGGAATCGAGCCAATGAAAAGTGGCTTTTGATTTCATGATAACTTCGGGTTTGTCCATTTTCGGTGAATTGCTAGTCCAATTCGATTGGAATCGAGCCAATGAAAAGTGGTTTTCGACTTCATGATAACTGCCGGTTTGATCATTTTCCGCGAATTGCTAGTCTAATTCGATTGGAATCGAGCCAATGAAAAGTAGTTTTTGATTTCATGATAACTTCGAGTTTCTTCGTTTTAGGAGAATTGCTAGTCTAATTCGATTGGAATCGAGCCAATGAAAAGTGGCTTTCGATTTCATGATAACTTCGAGTTTGATAATTTTCGAAAAATTGCTAGTCTAATTCGATTGGAATCGAGCAAATGAAAAGTGGTTTTCAATTTCATGATAGCTTCGAGTTTGATCAGTTTCGGCGAATTGCTAGTCTAATTCGATTGGAATCCAGCCAAAGAAAAGAGTTTTTCAATTTCATGACAACTTCAGGTTTGATCATTTTCAAAAATTGCTAGTCTAATTCGATCGGAATCGAGCCAATGAAAAGTGGTTTCCGATTTCAGGAAAACTTTGGGTTTGTTCATTTTTAGCGAATTACTGGTCTAATTCGATTGGGATCGAGTCAATTAAAAGTGGTTTTTTATTTCATGATAACATCGGGTTT
>NW_019256249.1:0-1137 GCF_002742605.1 Olea europaea var. sylvestris | reverse complement strand
AAACTGCCGTCCGCGCGATTTTTATTTCCGATCAAACTGCCAAATTTCAGCCAATTCCGACACAGTCGAGAAAAATGACGAAAAAAGCCCCCGGCGCGATTTTTTTTCCGTTCAACAAGTCAAATTTAAGTCAATTCCGACACAGTCGCGGAAAATGACGAAATTGCCCCCGGCGCTATTTTTGTTCCCGATCAACTTGTCAAATTTGAGCCCATTCCGACACGGTCGAGAAAAATGACGAAATTGCCCAAGGCGTAATTTTTGTTTCCGATCAACCTGTCAAATTTTAGCCAATTCCGACCCAGTCGCGAAAAATGACGAAATTGCCCCGGCGCGAATTTTGTTTCCGATCAACCAGTCAAATTTGAGCCCATTCCGACACAGTCGAGAAAAATGAAGAAATGGCCCCCGGCGCGATTTTTGTTTCCGATCAACCCGTCAAATTTCAGTCAATTCCGACACTGTCGCGGAAAATGACGAAATTACACCCGGCGCTATTTTTGTCCCCGATAAACCTGTCAAATTTCAGACAATTCCGACATAGGCGAGAAAAATGACGAAATTGCCCCTGGCGCGCTTTTTGTTTCCGATCAACAAGTCAAATTTTAGTCAATTCCGACAAAGTCGCGGAAAATGACGAAATTACACCCGGCGCAATTTTTGTCCCCGATAAACCTGTCAAATTTTGGCCAATTCCGACACAGTCGAGAAAAATGACGGAATTGCCCCCGGCGCGATTTTTGCTTCCGATCAACCAGTCAAATTTTAGTCAATACCAACACAGTCACGAAAAATGTCAAAATTGCCCACGGCGCGATTTTTGTTTCCGATCAACCAATCAAATATTAGCCAATTCCGATACAGTCGCGAAAAATGACGAAATTGCACCCGGCGCGATCCTTGTTTCCGATCGTTCGGTCAAATTTGAGCCCATTCCGACACAGTCGAGAAAAATGACGAAATTGCCCCCGGCGCGAATTTTATTTCAGATCAAACTGCCAAATTTCAGCCAATTCCGACACAATCGAGAAAAATGACGAAATTGCCTCCGGTTCGATTTTTATTCCAGATCAAACTGCCAAATTTCAGCCAATTCCGACACAGTCGAGAAAAATGACGAAATTGCCCCCGGCGCGG
>NW_019256248.1:0-1137 GCF_002742605.1 Olea europaea var. sylvestris | reverse complement strand
CCTTCCTTCTTCATCATCTTCACGATGGATTGAAAATTAAATATCTCAATGATAAAGAACCACGGGTTCTTTGAAAAAAATTAATTGAAACATTTGATCATTAAATGACTATAGTGAAAGCCCAAGACAAGCTAACCAAGAAGGGGAGGGGGTGAATTGGTTATAGTAACTTTTTCAAAAAATAGTTTTAAGTATACAATTAATTCTTATTTAAATGTAGCAATTAGTCAAATATGAAAAGGAACGAATACTAAGATAAATTCACAACTAATAAATAAAAAAAAGGATACGTAAAAGGGAAGAGAAGTCAAACGATATGATATAGAGGTTCGATCCAATGCAATGATCTACGTCCTCCGTTACTAAGTTCTCCATCATGAGCAAGACCTTTTTCACTATATTGATTGACTTATGGTACAATCCAACTTTCTTACAACTCTTTCGGTGACTTACAAGCAAGAAGCACCTTTCCTTTACAATGTTGAAATTTTCGGAACTTCAACTCAACCCACAAGTTTGAAAATAAGGAGTATATAAGCAAAGATTTCTCTTGCAGTGAATGAAATAATTGAAGTTGAATACAATAAGAGAAGATGCTAACACTTTAGTAGATAGCAATGATTGAAGCTCAAGTGTTAGATAAGAAAAACTTTGATAAAAATAATTTCCAAAGGTTGAATCAATCAAAGATTTTTCTAATGTAAATAAGTTGAAGAAATAAATATATATAAAGATAATTGAGTAGATAGATTAGTAATATCTCACTTTAAATGCTCATAAAAGTCTTACATTAAATGCAAAATAATCTGGTATTTATAGTAGCAAAACGGTCAAAAGTTATATCCTACCAGACGTCCACTAGCTTACCGGATGGTCAAATAACCTTTTTTGTTCAGAAGTCAGAACGTTCAATTTCTTGACCGTTGGACAAATTTGTCATACCAGAAGCGACCGCTAGACCTATCGGATGCGTCATTTAGCTACCAAATGCGTCCTCTAGGTCAGCTCGTGTTTGAAAATTTTCATTCTTTAAATATTTTATCAAGATGTAATATTTTGAAGGATGTTTCTAACATGTTTTACGGATTTTTTAACATTTCTTAAAGTATATGATAGTTTCATGCTTTTAAAAGAGTT
>NW_019256247.1:431-1137 GCF_002742605.1 Olea europaea var. sylvestris | reverse complement strand
TTTGACGAATTGTTAGTCTAATACGATTAGAATTGAGCATATGAAATGTGGTTTTTGATTTCATGATAACTTCGGCGTTGTTCGTTTTTGGCGAATTTCCAGTCTCAGTCGATTGGAATCGGGCCAACGAAAAGTGATTTTTGATATCTTGATAACTTCAGGTTTGTTCTTTTTTAGCGATTTGCTAGTCTAATTCGATTGGAAACGAGCCCACGAAAAGTGATTTTTGATTTCATGATAACTTTGAGTTTATTCGCTTTTGGCTAATTGCTAGTCTAATTCGATTAGAATCGAGCCTACGAAAAGTGGTTTTTGATTTCAAAATAACATCGCGTTCGTTCATTTTTAGTGAATTGCTAGTCTAATTCGATTGGAATCGAGCCAACGAAAAGTGGTTTTTTATTTCATGATAACATCGGGTTTGTTCGTTTTTGGCAAATTACTAGTCTTATTCGATTGGATTCGAACCAACGAAAAGTGGTTTTTGATTTCATGATAACATCGGGTTTGTTCATTTTTGGCAGATCGCTAGTCTCATTCGATTGGAATGGAGCCAACGAAAGGTGGTTTTTGATTTCATGATAACTTTGGGTTTGTTCAGTTTTGGCGAATTGCTAGTTTGATACGATTGGAATCGAGCAAACGAAAAGTGATTTTTGGCTTCATGATAACATCGGGTTTGTTCGTTTTTGGCGAATTGCTAGTA
>NW_019256247.1:0-194 GCF_002742605.1 Olea europaea var. sylvestris | reverse complement strand
ATGAAAAGTGGTTTTTGATTTCCTGATAACTTCGGGTTTGATCATTTTTGGCGAATTGCTCGTCTAATTCGATTTGAATCCTGGTAGCGAAAAGTGGTTTTTGATTTCATTATAACATCAAGTTTGTTCATTTTTGGTGAATTGCTAGTCTAATTCGATTGGAATCGAGCCAACAAAAAGTGGTTTTTGATTTC
>NW_019256246.1:0-1137 GCF_002742605.1 Olea europaea var. sylvestris | reverse complement strand
GGGTACAAAAATCGATATAGTTTCATTAAGGATGGAAGGACCATTACTCTTGTGCCATTAACATCGGCGCAAGTCTATGAGGATCAATTAAAATTGAGAAGTGAGGAAGAGAGGAGAGCCAAGGAGTTAGGAAAAATGAGAGAAAGTGGTGAGTTAGAGAAAAAGAGAGAAAATGTTGAGATAACCATTAGAGAGAAAAAGAGAAAGTAATCACAAGAGTGAAAATAAAGAGAGTGTTCTGAGAGAAGAGAGAAAACACGAGCGAATTTTTTTGCAAAAGAGAGTTATTTAAGGAGGACGGAGTTGAGAGAAAAGAGATGATCTTGTTCATTTATAAGGAATCACTCCTCAATTTTGAGGAAACTAACCCACCCTCCCTAGTTCGGCTAAGTCTTTGTTGTAGGAATTCAACGATGTATTTCCGGAGGATGCACCAAGTGGATTGCCGCCTATTCGAGGCATTGAACATCAAATTGACTTCATACCCGAAGTTGTTATTCCAAATCGACCGGTTTGTCAAAGTAATCCCGAGGAGACTAAGGAGCTTCAAAGGCAAGTGGAGGAGTTGATGAGCAAAGAATACGTGAGGGAAAATATGAGTCCTTGTCCGATACCAGTTTTGCTTGTGCCAAAAAAGGATGGAACACGGCGAATGTGCGTGAATTGTAGGGCTATCGACAACATAACGGTAAAGTATCGTCACCCTATACCTAGGTTAGATGAAATGCTTGATGAATTACAGGGTGCTTGCATATTTTCTAAAATTGATTTAAAAAGCGGGTATCATCAAATTCGTATGCGGAGGGTGATGAATGAAAAACGGTTTTTAAAACTAAATATGGTTTATATGAATGGTTGGTTATGCCGTTTGGACTCACAAATGCACCTAGTACTTTTACGCGCTTAATAAATCATGTTTTACGCGACTTTATAGGAAAATTTGTTGTAATTTATTTTGACGACATCTTAATCTATAGCAAAGACCTAGGAGAGTATTTGGAACATTTAAAATATGTGCTACTTTTTTTAAGGAAAGAACAACTCTATGCTAATATTAAGAAATGCACGTTTTGTATGGATAGAGTTATATTTCTTGGATTTGTGGTTAGTGCTAATGGGGTAGAAGTAGACGATGAA
>NW_019256245.1:0-1137 GCF_002742605.1 Olea europaea var. sylvestris | reverse complement strand
TAATTATTCGGAGGCCTAAACGAAGGAATTTGGCTAAAATCCTGTGATCCCGGGTCTGTGCCCCGAGTCCAATTTCTCGGGCCTTTCCAATCAACCTGCGAAATTTCTGCTCATTCGGACACCGTCGAGACAAACGACAAAATTTCCCCTGGTACGGTTTTTCTTTTTTATTTTTTGTCCAACACTTCTTCAACCTGACATATTTAATACGAAAATTAATTATTCGGAGGTCTAAACGAAGGAATTTGGCGAAAATCCCGTAATCCCGTGTCTGTGCCCCGAGTCCAATTTGTGGGGCCGTTTCCAATCAACCTGCTAAATTTTGGCACATTCTGACACCGTCGAGACAATGACGAAATTACCCCTGGTGTGATTTTTCTTTTTTAATTTTCTGTCCAACACTTCTTCAACCTAACATAATTAATACAAAAATTAATTATTCGGAGGCTTGAATGAAGGAATTTGGCGAAAATCCTGTGATCTCGGGTCTGTGCCCCGAGTCCAATATCTGGGGCCGTTTCCAATCAACTTGCCAAATTTTGGCTCATTCCGACACCGTCGCGACAAATCACAAAATTGCCCTTGGTACGGTTTTTCGTTGTTAATTTTGTATCCAACTCGTCTTCAACCTGACATGATTAATACAGAAATTATTTATTCAAAGGCCTAAACGAAGGAATTTGGCTAAAATCCCGTGATCCCGAGTCTGTTCACCGAATCCAAAATCTCGGGCCGTTTCCAATCAACCTGCCAAATTTCGGCCCATTCCGACACCGTCGCGACAAATGACGAAATTTCCCTTAGTGTAGCTTTTCTTTGTTAATTTTCTTTCAAACACTTCTTCAACCTGACATAATTAATATGGAAATTAGTTATTCGGATGCCTAAATGAAGGAATTTGGCTAAAATCCCATGATCCCGAGTCTGTGCCCCGACACCAATTTCTGGGTCCGTTTCCGATCAACCTGCCAAATTTCGACCCATTCCGACATCGTCGTGACAAATGACGAAATTGCCCCAGGTGCGGCTTTTCTTTGTTAATTTTCTATCCAACACATCTTCAACTTTACATAAATAATATGGAAATTAATTATTCCGAGGTCTAAACAAAGGAATATGGCTAAAATCTCGAGATCC
>NW_019256244.1:0-1137 GCF_002742605.1 Olea europaea var. sylvestris | reverse complement strand
TTTGTTCGTTTTTGGCGAATTGCTAGTCTAATTCAATTGGAATCGAGTCGATTAAAGGTTGTTTTTGATTTCATGATAACTTCTGATTTGTTCATTTTTGGCGAATTGCTAGTCTAATTAGATTGGAATCGAGCCAACAAAAAGTGGTTTTTAATTTTATGATAACTTTGGGATTTTTCGTTTTTGACGAATTGCTAGTGTAATTGGATTGGAATCTAGCCAACGTAAAGTGGTGTTTGATTTCATGATGACTTCGGGTTTGTTCGTTTTTGGCGAATTGCTAGTGTAATTGGATTGGAATCTAGCCAACGTAAAGTGGTGTTTGATTTCATGATGACTTCGGGTTTGTTCGTTTTTGGCGAATTGCTAGTCTAATTCGATTTGAATCGACCCAATGAAAAGCGGTTTTTGATTTCATGATAACTTCGGGTTTGTTCATTTTTGGCAAATTGCTAGTCTAATACGATTGGAATCGAGCCAACGGAAAGTGGATTTTGATTTAGTGATAACTTCGGTTTGTTCGATTTTGGCGAATTGTTGTCTAATTCGATTGGAATCGATCCAACAAATAGTGGTTTTTGATTTCATGATAACTTACGGTTTGTTCATTTTTGACGAATATCTAGTCTAATTCGATTGGAATCTAGCCAATTAAAAGTGGCATTTGATTTCATGATAACTTCGAGTTTGCTCGTTTTTGACGAATTACAAGTCTAATTCGATTGGAATCGACCCAATGAAAAGTGGTTTTTGATTTCATCATAACTTCGGGTTTGTTCATTTTTGGCAAATTGTTAGTCTAATTCGATTGAAATCGAGACAACAAAAAGTGGATTTTGATTTCATGATAACTTCGGTTTGTTAGTATTTGGCGAATTGCTGTCTAATTTGATTGGAATCGATCGAACGAATAGTGGTTTTTGATTTTATGATAACTTCGGGTTTGTTCATTTTTGGCAAATTGCTAGTCCAATTCGATTTGAATCTAGCCAATGAAAAGTGGATTTTGATTTCATGATAACTTCGGGTTTGTTCGTTTTTGGCGAATTGCAAATCTAATTCAATTGGAATCGAGTCGATTAAAGGTTGTTTTTGATTTCATGATAACTTCCGATTTGTTCATTTTTGGCGAATTGC
>NW_019256243.1:0-1137 GCF_002742605.1 Olea europaea var. sylvestris | reverse complement strand
GAGGACGTGAAGCTCGAGCTTATTCAATCCAAGAAGAAGTTTGAAGAGGAGCTGGTAAAGGCTCGAGCTTAGGCCATTGAGGATTTCAAACAGTCTGATGAGTTGGGAACCCTTTTAGTCTAGTATGGGTCGGGCTTGGAGGTCGAGGAAGATGCTGATGATGATGACGATGGGTCCTCTAACTAGGGCGGTGAAGCCAACATAATTGACCTAGATTAGGCCCCCAACCCCGAACTTGACTTTTGTTGCCCTCCTTTTTGTTATAACGATGTTAAGTACAATGCCTGAACTAGGCCTATTACTTTTGTTTTTGAATGTAATCAATAATAGTTCGTTCATGCTACTTATTGCATTTAGATATTTTCAATCTTCTTACTTCGAGCTCGTGTGTTAAAAGCTGTTCATGACTCTTCGAGCTTGAGTTTGTACTTTGAATTGTAGTGGTTCAAGCAGTCACAACT
The DNA here is from genome assembly GCF_002742605.1 of Olea europaea var. sylvestris. NCBI lineage: Eukaryota > Viridiplantae > Streptophyta > Magnoliopsida > Lamiales > Oleaceae > Olea > Olea europaea. The sequence goes on along the minus strand of NW_019256243.1, from coordinate 676 downwards.
CGAGCACTCATTGTTATAGGGTAGTTTTTATGGTTTGAGTATTTTAGCTCAAGCGTAACATTTTTGCAAGTAGTTTGACCCTTAAGAGGCGAAGATTACTATGGTAGGTCGAGTTGTTTAGTTATTTAAGCTCTCAAGTGAGCTTCAAACATTATAGCCATTTACTTGAAAGTTTCCTGGACATGAGTTCTTAATTGTTCATGTTCGATAAAGAGCCTGGGTGTGGTCATTGACCATGGTATGACTTGCCCAAGCTCGACCTTGGTATTTCATACTTTTCCAGCTAATCAAGGTCGGGCATTCGTCGATGACCTCGGGTCTTTGAGATCGACCTTGGGTCATTTCACTGCACGAGGCACTAACTCGGCTGCATGCCCAAAGCACGTCATTACGCTAGAGTTGATGAGCTGGCTGTATGCTTGAAACACGTCATTAGGCCAGAGTTAAAAGAGTTGTGAGAACGATGTTAGAAAGAAAAGAAAAAATCTTGAATATTATTATGATAAAGTGCTCCAGGGTGTCTAACCTGAGCCTTTGAAACAAAAAGCTAAAGGGTACTCAAATCGGTGCTTGAGCTAATACTAATAATAATAAAAAAAAACTTACTGGAGGAGTGCAAGCCAAAAAAGATAAAAAGAAAACAAACCCACGCAAGCCTAAAAGTATGTCTACTTGT
>NW_019256242.1:0-1137 GCF_002742605.1 Olea europaea var. sylvestris | reverse complement strand
ATTGTAGCTCAACACATCAATAAATGAGGATTCTCCTTAATTTTGACTGACTCAACCTCCAAGAATCAACTAAGCTACTAATCTCTTATTAAAGGTCTAATTCTCTAAAATAAGTGTTTGGGACTCAATCAAGGCATGTAGTGCGTCTTCTGTTTCATGCACCTGCTTTTTTCAAGTTTGCCGTGCGTATTCTGTTTCATGCACTAGCCTATCTCTTTTTATTTTTATAATTTTCCTCATTGGGCTCTTTTAGGGCAGCTTCACAACATGGCAGCTTTTTTCCTTCTATGCAATGATTAGTGCAATGCCCCTCATTAAACACTTTTTCTCGAAAATCAATCTTTAACTTAAGATTTTCACCTAATTATCATCTCATTGGTCTTAAGCAATCCACACAAAATTCAACACACATGGAATCCACATCTATCTCAATGTCTCCCCACAACAGCTCAACCACCCCAAACTATCCTAGAATTGGTTTAGTTGGAAATTTTTTTTTTTTTGGTCATAATTAATTCTACATATTCTATCCATTGATCCAATCTAAATAATATGTGATTTTCATGATTATTGTGCTCAATGTAGATCAATCTAACATGAACAAGCTTAAACTAAATCAAAGTAGCATCCCCTAGTCATAATAATATAAAAACAATTTCAAATATTATCATCGGTCAGTAAGAAATTTTTTTTTCTTTTTTTGAACATTTTGATTCCTTTCCCCCAACCTAAATGAAACATTGTCCTCAATGTAAAGATTAAATGTGCAAAATATATGAAGGACAATAAGGAGCAAAATTTTGAACAAAGGGACGAATTTTGAGCTTTACCTAGAAAGTCTGCATAAACTTGGCCTAAACGATCCTTCAATTTCATTAGTGAAAAAAAAAACAACAATAAAAGAAACACACCTAAAAAAACACACAACATTATAAAATTGAAAATAAACATACAAAATAAAATAAAAAGAAAAGGATATCAATCTTTAGAATCATGTATAGCAACGGACTCTTCCAATTTAGAGAAATTCTCAAAAAATGGTTTCAAATTGAGCTTTGGTTCTTGAACACTTGAAATCATATGCGAATTTTTAGAATTACCATTGAATTCAAATTCAAGCACATCATATGAAGATGT
>NW_019256241.1:0-1137 GCF_002742605.1 Olea europaea var. sylvestris | reverse complement strand
TTTCAATACTTAATGCGAGTAGGTCGAAATATATGATACATAGACGTTTATGTTTGTTTGCTTGTGTTAAGTAGATAGTCCTATTTGGGAGGAACATATTTTTATGTTTTAGTATACTTGATAAATCTATTTTATAGACTTAAACAAACTTCTAAACTTGATTAGTTATCTCCAAGTTGAATGGATATCTACCTAATTTAGTGTAAATATGTTAATTGCAGGGTAAATCCTAACTTGCAATGTCATTGGCGTGAAAAAGATGATTTTGAGCTTCATTGGAGTTAATTCAGAGTAGTTGATAATTATCTGGATTTCTTGAGATCAATATAGAGCATTGAGATAGTAATCAGAGACGATTCATAAGTTTCGGTAGCTAAATCCAACGTTCGGAAAGTTTTGAAACTTAATCATAAACTTTTGAAACTTGCACAGAATCAATTGTGGGTGATTGTAGAATGATGATGATCAAAGTATGAAGATTTAAATATCTTACTATAGTGAAAATAAGAACGGTCTTGATTTGAACAAAAGGAAAATTTGGGTACCAAGTTGAACACTGAGGCAAATGTTTAAGCTTCTGATTGCAACATGTCAAAAATTGTTCTACCAAGCATAAACCTTGTGTTTTATGATTGCAATGGTTTTAACTAGGCGACGGGACAGGGAGGACCTGGAATGTTGGAATGCCTTTGCCTTATTCAATCCACTGCTTTGAAAGACCTTACTACAAATGCGGTACTCATCGTTTTGACCATATTCTAGCCAACTCAGATCTCATTTCCTATTTCTTTTCAACTTCTACTTTGAAAGCAATTAGGGCACGAGTTTTGATATAGTTTTGTGGGGCTATAAATACGTGTCTTTATCTAAAATACATGGAGGGGCTCTTGGAATGCAATAGAGATAATTCTTACAAATAGGAGAGCCAAGAATGAAGCATATGAATAGAAATTACATATATACATTTAAGCTCTATACAAGCTTTTGTTAGAAAACGCATTCATAAAGATAGAAGTATATCTTTTTCCCTATGACACTTTACAATGACTGTTACTATTTTCTAGAATTCATCTTCCTTCTCTCGAAGGTCAATAGAAATATCAAGAAAAATAAACTAGTGATCAACTAATTGAAAAG
>NW_019256240.1:0-1138 GCF_002742605.1 Olea europaea var. sylvestris | reverse complement strand
TAAATCATTGGATTGTGGAATTCCAATCCCTCCTTTCATGGAGGTTTCTTCTCCTCCAATCATGGAGTGCCTCTTTCTTCTGCATTATGGAGTTTAATTTCATTCAATAAATTCTAACATGGTATTAGAGCAGAGTTCTTCCTGCTGCTGTGTTTTTCTAAGATTTTTATCCCCTCTTTCTGTGTTCTGCACAAATGAAAGCAGATCTCTAATTTCTTCTATTTTAGCATAATTCTGGAAAGTGTTATTCTAGCAAAAGTTCAGTTCCCGTCTTCAGAAAATGGCGCCAGCAACATCAAAATTCGTCCTTGATTCTTTGCAATAAAATTTCTTCTCTTTCAAATTTTGGTTCTCTGAACTTTCAAAGATCTTTATGGATGGTTAGAGCCTACACTAAGTCTTGTTTCTCCATCAGATCTGGTGAAATTTGATGACCCGCCAATTTGCTACCATTGAGAACATAATCCCTTTCTGCATTATGAACCTCACCAAGTTTGCCGTACCAAACAAGTCTCCTCAACTCTGAATGCATTGTGCACTGGCACGAAATGGAACGGGAATGGAATGTCTGGTGATGTTTTGTGCTGATCTAATGGATGCTCATATGTATGGATTCAAGAGATTTGTTCTGCAAGGCTATTTATCATGGTTTTTCCCTCCAGTACCTCCAGTATGTGTTAGAAATATGTTACAGCAAATTTAGAATATTCCAGCTCATGTCTAGGATGTTAATTATTAGTTATTAGCCTGTTAATTAGCAAATTAGTCAGTTAATTACTCATCTTTTTCTCTATAAATGGAGTCATTGTATTCATTAATAAATCATTGGATTGTGGAATTCCAATCCCTCCTTTCATGGAGGTTTCTTCTCCTCCAATCATGGAGTGCCTCTTTCTTCTGTTTTATGGAGTTTAATTTCATTTAAAAAATTCTAACTAATCAAGAAAATTTAAAATTGATATTAAGGTTAAAAAATAAAGATTCATGACAGCTTTAATTTTCAATGATGTGTTAATTTGTTGGATGGATAGCAAATTAGACAATAAAAATTGACTGTAAATCTCAACTTGATGGACCATTGTTTTAAATTCTTTAAGAATACCATTTCCACGCACTATGTAGTGCATTGAGTGATCTT
>NW_019256239.1:24139-34316 GCF_002742605.1 Olea europaea var. sylvestris | reverse complement strand
TCTGGGTGGTTTTGGACATTTATATCCCGTGAAAATTAGGTTACCATAAGAGATTCAATCGTATAAGGAAACTGAGATTCGGCAACAAAAAAAAAAACACTATGCGACCGCATGGTTATTGTCATTGCGGTCGTATGGTTATGCACTTTCAGCCTCTTAAATTCTCGGTATAGGTGTATGCGACCGCATAGTAGAAAGGCATGCAGCCGCATGGTTCCGCCAGACAGCTTTCAGTGTTTTAATCATAACTTTCTTTCCTGATATTCAATTGACGTGATTCAAGTTGCATTGGATAGCTAACTCAAAGGGCCACAATTTTTATTCAGAAGTCATCTCCCAATTCGATCATCTTCCATGTCAAAAATGGGTCCCAACATGAGACTAAAAACTGGTGTGTTAGTTTTCGATTGGAAATTGATGTATTGATCAAACTTTGATGTTATTTCATCCCTTTGACTTCTTTCCTCATCCACTTGACCTCTAACACTTTCGAATCTTCATCATAATCTTGGACACAAGTTTGGATCATTTGCACTTTAGTCCTCGAACTTTCGTTCTCTTCTACTTTGGTCATTTTTCACTTGTTTCTTCCGAATTTCATCTTTTTCACCAAAATGCAACCTAAACCAAAATATAAGAGTAATGAGTGCATTTTGGCATAATATAATCACATGAATGCAATAGTTAAGAAGGGAAAATATGCTATTTTACACTCTTATCATAGAGTATTTAGTATTTTGTATCTCACAATTTGTAATGAATATTTGATAACAAAGGAATTTATTTGAACATATTTCGTTCTTACCTTACTTATCTACGATCGTTCGACGAAATTATATTGATTACGCTTTTATTTGTTCACTTTCCCATAAGGAAGGAACATACTTTTTTAAATATTTGCCATTAATGAATCTCATGTGCTTAGTGCCATCTAAATCTTCTAAATGATAGGCTCCATTAGGCAATACACTATTTACTTTATATGACCCTTCCCAATTGGGTGACCACTTGTCATACTTTGGATCCTTGCTATCCAAAGGGAGTATTGTTTTCCAAACCAATTCGCCTAGGCTAAATGACTTGGTTATAACTTTTTTATTATAAAACTTAGCCATCCTTTATTTTTGAACTTGCAATCTATCTAGGACGTCCAACTTTAATTTGTCCAACTCCAATAAGTTTTGAACTAGTGATTCGGTATACTCACCATCACTTAACTTATGTTGCAAACACACTCTGATTGATTGCACATCGATTTCCATAGGCAAAACGGCCTCCTATCCATAAGTAAGTTGGAAAGGAGTAACTTTGGTACTTGATTGAGCCGACATCCTATAAGCCCATAAAGTCTTGTTTAGACATTCATGTCAATTTCTGACATTTTCATCTATAATTTTTTTATGATATTTTTTAGAATCTTATTAGAATATTTTGTCTGTCCGTTGGATTGAGTGTAATATGGCGTGTAGTTCACTAACTTAACTCCAAACTCGCTCAAGAATTTCTTCACTTGATCTCCATTCAAAGAAGTTTCGTGATCTACCATCAAAGTTTGTGGAATCCCAAATCTATAAATAATATGATCACAGATAAATTATATGACACTCTTTTGGGTGATTTCCTTTAAAGGTATCGCTTTTACCCACTCAGTGAAAAAATTAGATGCAACTATAACAAATGTATGTTGCTTGGACGATGGGGGATAAATCTTCCCTATCAGATCTATCGTCCAACCCTTGAACGGCCAGGGTTTGATAATGGGTGTCATCTCTCTTGCTGGCGTCCTTTGTATTGGACCATACTTTTGGTACGCTAGACAACTCTTCGCATATTAAACACATGATTCTCCCATCTTGGGCCAAAAATATCCATTTCTAATAATTAACCATCTCATCTTTTGGCCAGTTTGATGAGCTCCACATATCCCTTTATGCACTTTAGCCATAATTGTTCTGACTTCTTGCAAACTTACACATTTTAGTAATATACCATCAGAGCATTTTTTAAACGACTCTTCATCTATCAATGTATAGTTTAGCAAACACAAATTCATTTTTTACTACCTCCTTTATTAGGTTCTTTAAAGAGCCTTTTAATCTCTACCCTCCAATCTATTGCATCTCCATTTTGTATGCAATGAATTTCAATCATTCTCGCCATTCTTTGGACTACGGGCAAAATTACTCCATATTCACAAGTAGATTTCCAATTTAAAGTCTTTGAATACCCTGAGACCATCTGGGCCAACTCATTTGCTATGTCATTATATATCCTATTAACACATTGAAGCTCTACTTGGTCGAATTCTTCCAACAATTCTTCGGCGATTTCATATTGACTTATAATGGAATCACTTTGGCACTTAAAATCACCGATTAATTGGTGAATTACCAAGTGAGAATTGCCTCTAACAATCACATTCTTTATCTCCATATCTTTCATTAATTCTAAGCCCACGATTAATACTTCATATTCGGCTTGATTGTTGGTGCACATCCTATCCATAGTGAATGCGAGCTTGTAACAAATCCCTAAAGGATTTATCAATGCTACTCTTACTCCTGCACCTTTAGAGGTTTTTGACCCATCGAAATATAAAATCCAAGGTTTTAATTCGAATGAATCGATTTCTAATTCAATTTCTTCAGGCATGTCAAGGCATAGATGATCAGCCAGAAAGTTAGCCAAAGCCTGATTTTTGATTGTCTTTTGGGGTATGTATTGTATTTCGAATTCTGATAATGCTAAAGTCCAAAGGCCTACCTTTTGGTGTAAAATAGGGCGAGAGAAAATATACTTAACCAAATTTACTCTAAAAATCAAATAAACAGTTACGGGCCGTAAATAATCCCTTAATTTCGTACATGTGAAATACAATGTGAGACATAATTTTTCAATGGCAGAGTAATTACATTCACATTTTGTTAACCATCTACTCAAGTAGTAAATTGCTATTTCTTCACCAAATTGGTCTTCTTGCGCGACCATTCCAGCTATTGATTCTTGTTCAGCCGATATATATATTTTCATTGGCCGTCCTTGGATTGGTGACACCAACACTGGTGGACTTGTTAAATATGTCTTTAGGCTTTTAAAAGTATTTTGATGCTCTTCTTTCCAGACGAATTTGTCCTGATTTTTCAGCTTTAAAAGCGGCGAAAAAGTTTTAGTTCGCCCTGCACAGTTAGAAATAAAGCGTCTTAAAAAGTTTACTTAGCCTAAAAACCTTTGAAATTCTTTTTTATTGTTAGGTGGTTTGACCTCTAAAATGGCCTTCACTTTATCTTGATCAAGTTCAGTCCCCCTTTTGTGTACTAAAAAACCAAGGAAGTTTCCTATATTAACACCAAATGCACATTTCAAGGGATTCAATTTTAGTTTATATTGCTTCATTCGCTCAAATGAACATCTCAATTGTTCAAAATGGTCCTCTTCTTTAATGGATTAGATCACTATATCATCTATTTACACCTCAACAAACTTGTCTATCATATCATGAAAATCAAGTTCATTGCCCTTTGATAAGTCGCTCCTGCATTTTTCAGGCTTAAATGCATAACTACCCATTCAAAACATCCTAGAGATCCATGGCATCTAAAGGCAGTTTTGTGTATATCTTCCTCAACTATATAAATTTGATTGTATTTGGAATATCCATCCATGAAGGAATATATTACGTGTTCGGCAGTCGAGTCTACTAAAGAATCTACTGTAGGCATTGGATAGTAATCTTTGGGTGTGGCTATGTTTAGGTTCCTATAATCTATGCACACCCTTAATTTACCATTCTTTTTTAGTACTGGCATGATATTGGACAATCACTTTGGTTGTTCTAATAAAGCATGCTTTTAATAATCGCTCTATTTCTTTCTTAATCTCAGGAAGTACATTAGGAGCAAAGCGCCTAAGAGGTTGCTTATGAGGTTTAAAATTTGGCTTGGTTAGCAATCTATGTTCCACCAAATCTCTATCTAAACCAGACATATGTTCATATTTCCAAGCAAAACAATCCTTATATTCCTTTAATAAAGCGATTAATTTATCAATAACCTCTTGATCGAGCATCTGGCTGACGAATATTGGGCGATCTTCCCCTTCATTGCCAATATTCACTTTAGTCAGAGGGACTTGTGCTTGAGCGTATCTAGGATTGGTGATCCTTATTACTTCATCGTTCATTTCCCTTATAGGCACTTCTTCTTCTAAACAATCCACCTTGTTGACTTCTCGGCCAATACTTTGTTCCAACTAAACACTATCAATTTGTCTCCCAATACTTTCAAGGCTGCTTCTTCTTTCGTCTTGTCTTTACATTCTTTATTAAAAACCATTAATTTGGTTTTGAAGGCCTGAACATTGGTCATTTGCCTTTGTTGCTTACAACTCATTTAAAATTCCTTGATTACTTTTTTGCCAATTACTGGCTCTTCTAGGGCCACTATGTTTGGCCTCATTTGACTGAACATTTCAATAAGTGTATCTACTGAAAATGGCTCTTCGCTCTGTACAACAATTTGAGTTTCTTCTCCATCTTAGACTACTCTAACAAGTCCGTAATTTCCTTCGTACATGAACCTTTCCACTGAATTTGCTTCTGTGACAAAAGGTCTATGATCTGCCTGCACCACTTCTATTTCACCTTTGTCATTCCAGAAAACCAGGCATTGATGGAGCGATGAAGGTATGTAACGACTTCCGTATATCCAATCCCTTCCTAATAACACATTGTAACTAGTAGGACCATCTATTATGAAGAAGACTGTGGTCCTAGTAGTTGTCCCTACAGTTATGTCCAATGGTATAACCCCTTTAGCTAAAATTGCTCCTCCATTGAAACTTCTAAGGATGACTTTTTCTGTTGGAATCATATCACTTTCTATCTTTGCAAATTTCCTCATCATCCTAGATGGAATGGTGTTTATAGCTGCTCCATTATCAATAAGTACTTTCGCCACAGGTATACCGTTAACTAAAGCCTTAACGTACAATGGCCTCAAGTGTTTAGTTAACTTCATGGATGGTCTCTTAAAAATAACCTTTTCGACGGCATCTATTTGCACTTCTTACTTGTTCTCTGTTGAATTATCCTTTTGTGATAAGTCACGTGCAGTATGTCGCACTGAGCTTCCGCTTCCTGAATTTCCTTTTTATTGTTTTCTAATACTTCTTCTTCGGTTACCCAACCTATGAGAGGAGGCAATATTCTTGGAGGTGACCCATACTTTTCAGAGCGGGGTACATTCTTTTTTTCTCTTGGGCGTCCCATACAACACATAATAATCGAAAGAACGCCCAGATAGTTCTCTCAACAAATCCACTTCACGAACACCTTCTCTATGTAGTTGCTTCAACAGGGTATTGCGTGATACTCCTCTCTTTCTTCTTTTTGCTTCCAGATTAATTTCCTCTTCGATTTCCGTCATACCATCATCCTCTTCATCATCGTAGGCCCCTCTAGAAGTTTGGCCTTCTTCACATTCCAGCACACATGCTTCTTCTTCGTTATCCTCCCTTTCTTCTTCTTCTTTCTCTTTGTTCTTGAACTCATTGGTAAGTAAATAGTTATTAGCCATGACATGAGGTAACGTATCGAACTGAATAGTAAGGGGCTGATCTGGATCTTCTTCATCTCTTCTGTCTCACTCAAACTTCGATCTCCCAGAAGAACTCTCTGGCAATTCTTCCATCGATTTACCTGTACCAGTCTCTTCACTGTCTTCGAGAATATTTTGATTGGCTACCTCGAGTAGTTTAGGCGCTCGTTGACGGGTATCACCCTTTCTGCATTATACTGGAACGAATGCCATACATTTGATTAGCGAGGTTGCGACCTGAATGTTCTCCCATTATTTATTGACCTGAATTACCTCTCAAAAGGCGGTCCCCTATAGAATGATGTACCTCACCCTCTAACAGGCTAAACGTTTGGAAAAAAACTAGGGTGATGGTGATGTTGTCATATCCCTGGTTTCTCTGTATTTGCACTCACTTCTCCTTTACATCTTGCACACATGTGGTCTTCATCATTTTTAGGCTCCTTCCCTTTGATACGTTCAAAGACACTGGGGTGTGGCACAGGGTCCTCCTCTCCGTCGTCTATAACCAACTTAAATTTTGACAACTTGTTTTTGAAACCAATCGTCACCATGTTCACCCCAAGTGGTTGTGGAAAAGGGTTTTCATCCACTGCCATCTTCTTCTTATCCTCAAACATAATTTGTCCTGATTCAATGACGTCCTATAACAGATAGCAAAAAACCAAACAGTTGTTAGTCAAATGTGACCATGCATTATGCCACTTACAATATTTTTTACCCTTGATTTGTTCAGGGCTTGACAACTTATGTTTATCGCTCAACTTTATCTGCTTATCCTTATATAGTTTATCAAATATAAGGTCAGCTTTGGTTACATCGAACGAGAACGTTCTAGCTTTTTTATTTTCATCTTTTATAGGCTCATTCTTGCCCGACGATCTAGGCTTAGCCATTATAGAACAAGTATACGCGTCTCCTTTGATTAATTCGGCCAAACATATTTTGGTTTGATCGTAATACTTGTCATTAATGGTATAAACATCAAAATTTGGGTCTCTATAATAAGTCCCCTTGTTAGAATTTTTCATTTGCTCTTCTTCTCTTATTAATCGTTCATACCTAATCACATTTGCGCTCAATTGGAAAAGATCAGGAAATTCCCTATCTTAGAATTTTTTTTTTCAAATCAAAGCTTAGATAACTTTGAACGATTTTAACAAATTCCTTTTCGGGCAACGATTCAAAACATTTACTTCTTACTGTTTTGAACCTTTGAAGGAAACTTTCTGCCCATTCATTTGGCATTTGACGTAAATTCGTCAAATCGGCCAAAGTAATTTCAGACTTAATCTTATAAAACTGAGCATGGAACAATTGCTCCAATTCTTGCCATATTTGAACAGAGTTCGCTGGCAAATTGATGAACCAGGAGAAAGCTACTCCTGTTAATGAACTAGGAAACAACCTCATTTTGTGGTAGTCGGTTACTTCACCACTTTGCAATGTGAATCGCCCTATGTGTTCTAGAGTAGACATCTCTCCGAAACCGATAAATAATGAGAATTCTGGCACTTTATACCCTCTAGGCCATGGATATGCTTGGTCTACCCAATCAGGATATGACTTTGTGTAAGTCAGCCTAATAACAGGACGTACCCCAAAAGCCATTTGATCATGTACTATTTTCATAATTTGATTTCTCAACATGATGTTGGGGTCATATGAAATTCCTACAGGTTGGTTGATCGGTTGATTTGCCCGAGGCCTGATGTTTGGTCCTTGGTTGGCAACAAAGTTGTCATGATTTGCGTCATTGTTACCATTAGTCTGAACATTTATTCCATCATTGACACGTTGGGTATTCTGTCCATTATTTAGGACATTGTCTCTTATATTTAAGTTACCCCCAAGTTAGATGTACCATTACCACTATTCTGATTTGACATTACACCATCTCCTGGTTTGAAGTAGAAGAACCAAAAGGTGGTTCTATCCTATGATTTGGACTTAGGACTGGGAAATTATGTCTTACAATTGTCCTAGCTTGAAAGTGACTTGCAATAGGCACAACCGGCTGACAAATTTGGCCTACTAACTTATTTATTATTTCATTTAATGTATTACATTGTTTGGTCATGTTGTCATAATGTGCATTCCCATTCTGGGTAAATCTTTTCATATTATGAACATTTCGTAGATTTACCTGTTCAACGATATCTTGTGTGAGTTCTCCAAGCAATGCACGCATGGTTCGAAGACTCAACTCTGTCATTGGTTCGTAACGACTGTGACTGCTCTGACTCTGTCCCTCTGTTCGTGGAGAGCTTTGCTGCTCCTTATATAATTCGATGACAGATTGGACTCCTCCCCGACTTGCTGCTTCCTTATCAGATTTGTGAGGCATATTGTTTGACTTTTTGTATCCTCAACACCAAACACCAACGTCCCACTGGGAGTGCCAAATTATTTCGCGCGGGTAGTCGCTAACAATTAAAAAAAGGGATCAGACGATTGTGTAAGGAACAGACCTCTTGAGACAAAGTCCCAAAAAGGGGTGTTTTATTGGCGATGATTTACAATTGGAAATAAACAGAATGCTTCCAAGGGGCGCAAGCACACTAGTATTAAAAGAAGTGTTTAAATTTAAACTAAGAAATTAAAATTACATATTCTCTGTTTGAGAGTGTTTGATTCCAGGCCATTTCTCTATGTCTTCTCTTCCTTTTTATATTCCCTTGATGATTTTCTCGTGACAAACCGTTTGGAAACTACTTGATTGCTTTATAACTACCCACTTTTTTTATGGTGGCTAACTTGTCGTAGAACTACCGTCTCTAACTGCTGCCATTACTCTTTGTCGTTCAATCGCTTTCAATTGGGCTCCTTGAATCGTAGAATGTGATAAGATTACTCAATCACTGCTTCAATAACTGCTATTCTGGATAACCATAATATTTTATGTTTGCTAAGATCCTGACCGATTCGAAAGTTTGAGCGAGAACGGGGTCATCGCTCTGGACAACCCTAAGGCACTCCATTCGCTTAGATTCTGAGCGTCTTACAAGTTTGGGCGATGATGTTACTGTGTCCGTGGGCTTCCACTGCATTCATCAATAATCTTGTTTGAACCTTTATCCTAAACTCCCCAATTGAGCTTCACTCTTTGAGTTATTTGATTTGGGCTGCACTTTTAGTGTGTCAACAACAACATAAAATGAAAGCTTTAAAATGTCAAGTCCAAATGAAATTGATTAGGTAACAATATTATAAATATAAAATCAAGCAACTAATAATATCATAAAATTGAATTAAAATGTTCAAAATTTTACGAATTCCCGATTTTCATTTTATTATTATTATGTGAAATTAAATCAAATAAAAAGACAACCATTTTTCAAATAAATCAAACCCCCTCAAAGAAAAATAAGAATTCTACATGTTTTCTTTATAGCTCACCTGATCAATAGTCATAGTCATAGTCATAGTCATAGTCATAGTCATCTTTTGCATGTCCATAACTATGTCAATATTTTTTTACCCTTATAAAAACGAATGTAAAAATATTATTCACAATATTTTACACTTTTTAGTAATATTTTCCTATTAGTTTTGATTACACAACCATACAAATACAATGAATTTGACGTAGTTATTCAACTTAACAGTCAAAATTTAAATACAATATTAACCATTCACAACTCTACAATCAACCAATAAAATAGGGAAAAAAAACATTAACAAAGAAAATTAGGAAAAAGAGAAGGGAAAAGAAGGGGGAAAAAAACTTAGAAATGGAAATCGACTACTAGCGCCTCCATTAAATCCATCGTACCCCTTGAATTTGCTGTTGTGGTCGCAAAATGGAGAGAAGAAAACCTCTTTATTCCTTGACCCCAAGTTTGTGTGGATCTGTATACTACAAGTGACAGATGTAGCAATGTAACATGGTACGTTACAAATCGTTGAAACAACGTGTAAGATTGAGTGTTATATATGTAAGACAATTTATTATAAGTATTAGCGGTAGTGGAAGTAAACAGTAGAATGTGTATAAAATAAATTTACACATTGTAACACACTATATGAAAAACAATTATGCTATGTGTAGATCCGGGGTGTCAATTTGGATGTACACACAGCATTATTGTATTAAAAATGACATCTTAGAAAGCGATTGTGGAATGTGTGTAATATACCGCGTATCACATCATATATAGATCCTGTTCATGGATTAACGAAAATGTGCAAAAACTTTATTTGCCTCTGTTACATGTAGTGTAAAAAATGAAAATGATGAAAATCAGTATTTACAAAAAAAAAAAAAAGACTGGGAAGAAGAATATTGAGAGATTTTCTTTATATATATATTGACCACTAATCTATGGGCTTATCTATAAGTTGATAGACTACAACCCAACTGTAAATAGAATCCTGGATAAAGTCCAAGCCTTGACAACAACACATTTTTAAGCCCAATGCAAAGTCAATTACTAAAAAGTGGAAATTACACAAAACCATAGTTTAAGTATTCAAAATTCCCAAATCAGATAGGAAGTTTTATATTTCATAAATTAGATTTTCTCATCAATTATTTAAATAAACCAATTACCAAAAAAAAAAAAAAAAAAAAAACCCAACCC
>NW_019256239.1:10611-18843 GCF_002742605.1 Olea europaea var. sylvestris | reverse complement strand
TAAGTCAGAAAGGGAAATATATGCGTGAGGCTATGTGCTGAAGAACAATGTCAAACGTACCTGAATAATGGCCCAAGGTTCTGTATTTATAGAGGTAGGTGGTGTACTCCTAGTAGGATTGTGTTGGTTGGATGTTTTTATCCAAGTGAATTTCTATTATAAAGAGTATCCTACTTGTAATGGAATTGTTTGACAAGTGGTGTAAGGGTTGATGTAAAATCCTTGGGTATTTAGGTTTGTTAGTTAGGTACCCAGGTCTTACGAGGCATGTTGGTGGTGTATGTATCGAGGACTATTCTCGAGGACATTTAGGAAAGGTAAACGTGTCCTCGAGGTATCTCGACGACTACGATACCTCGAGGACTTGGGTTACCCCGAGGACCACAGAAGAGAAATGAGGTGGGGGTATGTATTGAGTCCTCGGGGATAAACTCCTCGGGTATATCAATATTGGCATAGTCAATATGGATTGCAGTCAGTTCTCTTCTTAACCGAGCGATTTTATATGTGTTTTTAATTGGATTTTTCTCCCTGAATTTAACCAACTGATTTAATACAATGTCACACTATAGGTTGGGCAGATTTTCTTAGAAAAAGAATTACAAATGGATGACACATGAGTATTTGCACTACTGAATAACGAACTCCCGATATTTATGGTCTACAAAAAAGACCACAATGATGGAAGTCTGACACGTATCTATGACTTTTAAATTTTAGTTGTATCCCTATGTACTGAAAATGTATTCCCCGAATTTTCATTATTAATCTGCTCGTGCTATTTCTGAATCTAATTCCATTTGCTTTCTTATTTACTTATATTCAAGTATATTATCAAAATTTCAGGTAACTTTTAATTCTTTAGAATTAAACAATACCGCACCATTTCTTCCAAATTAACGGTCATCTTCTTTCAAATTGTCACTCTTTCATTACAGCAAAACATTTGTCGTATATATTCGTTCAACAATCACCATACGCTTATATTTAACATTTAGCATATGCTTATATTTAATATTCATCAACTAATGTGCAATGTACGTCTTCCTAGCTAGTTAACTTTAAAGGCATGTTGTTCCCGGGGCATAGTTTAGTGGTGTAAAGTATAAGAGTGATATTATCTCACGCCTTGTTGGCAGCCGCAGTGTGGGAGTTCGATTCCTGAAACATGGATTTGGACTCTTTGTAGACGCAGTGTATAGGCAGCTCTTATTTCTTGGCCTGCTAGGACATATCCCGCGATTTACCTCCCTCACAAAGCTTTAGAGGCAGGACGGTGGGGGCCCTCAAGATCGGGGTTCAACCTTTTTTTTTTTTTTAAGGCATGTTTGGTGCCCCGATCCACAATAATGCACCTGCTCTGTCTACGGTACACTGGTGGTCCACAATAATGCACATGCTTAGTCGGTCCACAATCATGTCTCGGTTCACAATAATACACATGCTATGTCTACCTCCCCAAAGAAATAGGGATGGATGGGGCAAGGGATTTCGTCACGAGATGAGTACGGGTATCGAGGCCCGCCCCATTTAACATTTTTTTTTAACATTAAGAATTCAAGCTTTAAATAAAAAATTTCACAAAAAATCATTAATTTTAATAAAAGATAACAACTAAGATTATTTAAGAAATATGATAAACAATAAAAATCTTAGGTTATAAAATATATTTGAATAATTTAAATTTTAAAAATAAATAAATAAATTGAAAAATTTAATAACTATATTATTATTACACTTTAATGAATAAAGACAATAAAATGAATTAAAAAAAAATAAAATTAAACGTGTACTAAACGAGCCTACCCGCCACGTCACGCCACGCCACGCCACTCTTTAAAAGGATAACGGCGTGGAAAATTATCTGGCAGGGTAGCCTCCCCTGCCCCGCCCTGCTGACAAAGAAATGATGAGACATTAAATTTCTATACCAACCACTCCTCTTGCCTTAACAAGCCGGTCGAAAAAATCAAATATAGTCACTTTTCACCCCCATTACCTGAAAATGAAAATAGGACGAACATTATTTTTAAAAAAAATGAGTAATTGAAAAAGAAAAAAAAAATTTCGATTTATGTGTAACAGTATTTTATGGAAGATTGTGTGGTTGATAAAATAGAAAAAAATAGAATGTAATGTAATTGAATTTAATGGGGATCAAACGGAACATAAAGATACTTCTCAAATTGGATAGGCTACCCCGCCCTGCTGACAAAGAAATGACAAGACATTAAATTTCTATACCAACCGCTCCTCTTGCCTTAACGAGCCGGTCGAAAAAACCAAATATAAAGATACTTCTCAAATTTATCCTTATCTCACTGCTTCATGTTTTGCATCCTCCTTTCGGTTCCAGAAGTGCTTATTTTCTGATAAAAAATGGCTGATACCTCTCTTACAATTTTCATGTATCCATGGTTTGCCATGGGTCATCTTACCCCTTATCTTCATACAGCCAACAAACTTGCAGCCAGAGGCCATAAAGTTTTCCTTGTTGTCCCTCCTAAAATGCTATCCAATTTGGAAAAATTCAATGTTCATCCGGATCTCATCAAGTTGATACCCCTCCCCCTTCCACATGTTGAAGGCCTCCCTTCTCAAGTTGAATCCAGCGCAGAAATTCCTATTCACGTGCAACCTTTTCTCCGGCACGCCATGGATCTCACAGAACCCACCATTGAATCTTTACTCCAAGAAACCAAACCCCATTTCATCTTCTTTGATTTGATGTACTGGGTGCCCTTTTTGGCGCGCCGTTTAGGTGTAAAAGCAATTCACTTTTCCGTTGTAAGCCCTGCATCTATGGGTTTCTTGTTATCTGAAGGACCATCTATCGAGTCTCTCATGAGCGGTCCTCCGGGTTTTCCTTCATCTATCAAGCTCTATAAACATGTTGCCCGTGAGCTTCAGTTTTTCGATGGTGAAAAGGAAGTTGGCAGTGGCTTAACAATAAAGCAGCAGTTGATCACTTCACTTTGTGAGTCTGATGCCATTGGTTTCAAGACTTGTAGAGAAACTGAAGGGTCATATACTGAATATATTGAAAATTACTTCAAGAAGCCAGTCTTACTTACAGGGCCAGTTATTCCAAAACAACCATCTTCTTCCCTGGAGGAGAAGTGGACGAAATGGCTCGAGAAATTTAGACCCAAAAGCGTGATTTACTGTGCATTTGGCAGTGAAGCCATACTTCCTATGAATCAATTTCAAGAATTATTGAAGGGTTTTGAACTCACTGGTCATCCCTTTTTTGCTGCACTGAAGCCACCTTCTGAGGCAGAGGCAGTTGAAGAAGCCTTACCTGTGGGATTCAAAGAGAGAACTCAAGAAAGAGGGTTAGTTCTTGGATGTTGGGTTCAACAACAACTGATCTTAAAACACCCTTCCGTGGGGTGCTTCGTTACACATTGCGGATATGGTTCTGTTTGGGAAGGTTTGATGAGTGAGTGTCAATTGGTGTTACTGCCCCATGTAGCCGACCAATACGTTCATGCCAGATTACTGAGTGCTGATCTAAAAGTTGGAGTTGAAATCGAGAAAGGAGACGACGATGGTTTGTTTACGAAGGAGGGCGTGCACGAAGCCATAAGGGCAGTGATGGAAGTTGACAGTGAAATCGGGAAGGTGGTGAAAAGAAACCATGATAAATGGAGGGATTTCTTGTCAAGCGAACGCCTCGAGGATTCTTATATGGATGGTTTTGTTCAGAACATGAGATCCCTTTTAGATAATTAAGTTACGACCGAGCAACATAGCCCACGCGGGTGACGGCATGATTGACATAATACACACATGGGGGTTAGGATTGTTTTATTCATGGGGATCCACGTCGGCCATGTAAGGGTGTGGTCACCCAGAGTGTCAACGGCACGGATCGTTTGACTTTTTCCATAAGCTTCCTTATGTTCATGTAATAAACCCGAGACGCTCTAGTTGTTGTTGAATTTTAATTTTTTCTGTTTTGTTAAGTACGGATGTTTTTGGCTTATTACGTTGATCACATTCAAATTTTTGGAGTCTTCACAATCATCACTCTAACGAGAGATTGGTCTAGCTATATAAATATGACAATTTTTTTTGTCCTTGCTCTCTATTTTCTCCTCACTTCTTAAAACTTATTTTTCCTCAAATTAAATTTCAATTATATATTTTATAAGATCCACAACTTTTGAATTATAATATTATTTAATTTCATCAAAATCTACTAAAAAACTATAAAACCAAACAAAGACTTTCAGCTAAAAAATTGTATTAAAATTTAAGTTGAAATCAACAATTAATTTTAACTAACATTTTATGAGACTCTACAACCCTTCAACCATATATTTAACTAATTTTAACAAAATTTACTAAAAAATATTTTTTTTTTTTTTAATCTAAATCAAATGTTTCAACTTTCAAACCTCGTATAGATTCATCGACTTAGATTTCAAATACGGTTTAATCTATTGTGGCAAGGCTGGGGACAGGCCCTGGTAACAGGAGGCCACCTCAACCCTTGATCTGAGTCCTCTTGTCACCAGCCCTATCAAGGTTGCAAGGCTCTTCAAATACTATGTTAGGTTGCATCATTTAAACAGTGGGCTGTTGTGGGCTCTCTTTTAAAAGGCTAGTACAGGCCGGTCCACGTGGACCACAGACGTGATAACATTGCCCTGGCCTGCCCAACAATTTTAGGTTTAGTCACGAAAAGACTCGGGAAAAAATTCGTATGTCAGATGTATTATTTACACCAATAAAAAATCAGATAAATAGTTTGAAAATTCAAAATTCATGTATATATTTAATTAATTATAAAAACTTATTAATTAAATATAATAAAGTCACAGATATAGAATTAATTATCACATGTACACAATTATAGGTCATATATCATCAAATTAATTAGTCACAGATTATTTTAATGTTAAAAATCAAAAATTTTATATGTCAAAAATTATTTCAAGGTCACAAATTAAAATTTTTATAAGTCACAGTTTATTTCGAAGTCACAAATAACAAATTAATAGATTACAAATTATTTCGAGATCAAATTAATTGGTCACAGATGTTGTCAATTTTATTCTGCAAGTGGACGGATCGTAACAAGTAGTAATGTGAACCTTTTGAATCCGGATTATCGTTCCCACGAGGACTACACTTTAGTACTTAATATATTATTCCTAATTTTTATTTGATGAAAATAAACAAAAAAAGATTGAATGTGATTTTTAAATCTAACTACTAAAAATTTCGTGAATACAACAGAAAATGAATGATAATTCAAGTAATGAATGGATATTAGGGCGGAACAAATTCACCTATTGGTCAGCTTTACTTCTAATATCGAGATTCATAAAATCTAAAGTAGTGTTTGGTTGAACTCTTCTATGGTATACAATTTACTCCTCTCGATTTCTCATTGAGTATATTTAAATATTTAAATAATTCAATTCCATATCTCTATGCGAATCAACATTATTTAAACGAAATAACAGTTTTAAGAATTCCTATAGGACCGCAACAATTAATATCTCTATATGTTATATTAATTTATCGAATTTTAATATGTGGTCTAAACAAGAATTCGCATTTCTACATAATTATTGTTCAGGAAATCATTGATTAATTGGCCAAAAAATTCAAAGCATTGAAAACATAATTAAAATCCACACATAAAATATAAAAGAACAAGAATCTCAAATAAAATAAATAAAGATTCCAAATAGATTACATTATTTGCCCTAAAATTAAATTTAACTACACATATTAATGAAAGAAAAATAAGAAATTATCAAGAAATTCATCATTGGGAATTGGCATAAATAATCTCCAATTTTGCTCCAACCTCCACTGTATTTGCCTCCTTAGCTGCACGTGTTCTCTCTCTCTCTCTCTCGATTTTCTGTGTGTAATCTTGGCTATATATATATATATATTTTTTTTTTTTCATTTAAATTTTCACCACCTATGACATATAAACTTGAACCTGATTCCTTTTTATAAGGTTACCCGTGGCACTCCCTTATAAAATTTTTAGATTAATTTTTTCCCTTTCCCCAACATCTCTAGAAAACATCAAAAAGGCTCACTCCGGTCAAAAGTTTTCATTCATCTGGGTCACTCAGGATTAACCTAAAAACAGTATGACTTCTCGAAATCAAGTTATGCTTTTATTATATGCATAGGATGAAATAAGAAACATAAAAGATATTTACTTAAAACATAAATGCAACAATATGAACATAAACTAGTAAAACATAAATTAGGGATTTATAAATTCATCTTTAAAAAGATTTACAACTAAGGATTTTCCTTTCGGGAAGTCCCTAAAGTTCTAAAATAAACTTAAAGAAATATAAGAGTACCTTAAATATTCACAAGGATGATTCAGCTATACAATGATTTTTTGGATTGAGAATTTTTCTGAGAAAGGTTTCAAAAGGAAGTAGTGATCGGGATAGAAAAAAGTACAATTCTTAGAATCTTTAGAAAATTCTTATTTGTTTTATGATTTTTAGAATTTTACTTGTAGATTTAGAAAAAATATTCTATAGTTTTACATTTTATAAAGAAATAGAAGAGATTTTTGAATACGGTATAGAATTAATTTCTTTTGAAAAATATAAATCTATAGACTATTTATTTGCTATCTTACAAGTAACTAAAGATTTACATCCAGAATTAAAAGAACAGATTTTATATAGATCTTTAATTACAGAATTTAGGGAAGAATATTTTATAAATAGTTTTGACCAGATATTTATATCAGATCTAGAAATAAGGATTGAATTAGATAATATATATAATAATTATTTATCAGATAATACAAACTTTTCATTAGATTCTTTTTATTATTCAGATTAGACTTTTAAAAATATTTTTATTAAGACTTAGAGCTCTGGATATTAATAGAAAGCTTGAATACTTAGATTTAGATTTAAGAAATATTATGAAAAAAGTACAAACAGTTGATAATAATATAATTAAGTGTAATTTAGATAATAAACATAAATTACATAGTTTATTTTCTGAAGATCCAAGTCAGAATTGTATAATAGACTTAATTATAAATTTATCAAGAAATTTAGAATTAGAAAATAAAAAGCAAAATAGTTACTTAGAAATTATAAAAGAAAACATTACAGCTAGATACCAAGAAATTAAGAATATAAAAGAATCTTTAGATTATATTAAAAATCAAAATTTAAGTATTTTAGAAAAACTTGTTAAATTAGAAAAAATACCATCTAAAGTAGATTTAACAGAAATAAAAAGAATTTTAGATTCTAATAAATCTAAAGAAATAGAAATAGGAGCCACATCAAGTGTAGAAAAAGATTTAAAATCATTAACAACTACATTAGAGAAATTAAGTTTCAGAGATACAGGAAAAGAAAAGGTAACTAGAAAATTGCCTAAAGAATATAAATTTCCAAGATGAATACCAATTCTTTCTTAGAAAGGTCTAGAACAATAAATGAAGAACCATCTACATCTAGACATAGTACTTCAAGTATAAGCAGAAATATAATAGAAAGAGTTTTAAACAGACCAGTACAATATAATCAAAATATAGAAGAAATCATAGATCCTCAACAAGACTACCAAAGATTTCAAACTAATGGTTTAAGAATCCTTAATCCAGAAATATTATATAACAGAGGAATCGTTGAAACGAGAACACAATTTTTCAGACATAGTAGAGAAGTATCTGTTCAATGTATAGGAAACCAGGTAAGAAAATTAAACTTAATATCAGAAGATTCTAAGAGAGAATTAAAAAAGAAAAATTTTAGATTTATGCATTTATGATTAATAGTTATAGGAATAAAAGGATTAATGAGAAAAAACTTAGGATGTAAAGTTTTAATTACTATATATGATGAAAGAATTAATAATATAGATAAAAGTATGATTGCAAGTATAGAAGTAGATATGAATAATAATAATGGAATAATTTATTGTAATCCAGATTTTTTATTAACCATTAAAGACTTTTCAGATAAAATTAAAATAGGAATTCAAACAAAAGGATATGAAGAAGTAGAAAGTGGAGATAACCTATTAATTAGTATAGGATTTTTAGGAAGATGTTCAAATAACTCCCAGACAAAATATAAAATTTATATAGATAAAGTAGTAAACTTAATGAGTAGTAAAGGAATTAACATGGTTAAACCAAAAGAATATTCATCAGAACAATTAGCAGGATTAGAATGGGATATGGATAAATTTTTAGAAAATCAAGAA
>NW_019256239.1:0-10451 GCF_002742605.1 Olea europaea var. sylvestris | reverse complement strand
GAACAAAATGAACCATTTCAAAATCAGGTTCATATAGAATTAATAGATGAAAAATTTGATAAAATAATTTATCCAAAATAATTAGGAATGAATTTAGATAATAAAGAATTATTAGAACTAGAAGATCAAATGTACCTTAATAAAACAATTACAGAATCTGAATATTTATATTATGATCAAGAACAGAATATAAGAATAGGAACCATTAAAGAAGAAAATGATTCAGAAAATTCAGACTTTAGTTATATAAAAGAACTTATGGAAGACTCAAATACATATAGAACTTTTAGTGATACTCCTTTTGATAGAACAGTTAAACATGAAGCAATGATTTATAGTGGAGGATTCCCCCCAAGAGGAGCTTACCCTTTATATAATAATACAGAAGGAAAATATATAGCAAGAGGAAGTGAAAGACCCTTAGAAAAGAAAATAGAATTTCAATCAGACCATAAAGCACAAATTTTAAATATTACAGCACATGATCCACAGACATGGAATAATGTTATAGATGTATGGAATAATACTATAATAGGACACTATATTAGAAATTTTCAAGAAATGGAAGCTTTAGATATGTATAGATATTTAGAAACATTTTTAGGAGAAAGTGTAAAAGCTATGTGGGAAGCTTTTAAATTAAAAAAGAAACAAGAATTTGAACAATTAGTTAGTATGTGAAGTAATCTTTATAATTTTGTTAATAAAATACAGATATTAATAACAGGAGCAGACCCTAATTCAGGACACATGAGTATACAAAGAAAAGCTATGAGAAATTTAGAACAACTTAGTCTTTACAAATGGACTAAAGGAAGATATGTTAAGAATTTTTTAAATGAATACCATTATTTAACTTCAATATCAGGAAATACATTTAATCAAGAAATAGGAAATAAATTGTTTCACAAATTACCAGGACCATTAGGATTAGAAATTACAGATAAATGGAATAATTTGCCAGCAGTTAAAGAAGAACCAGAAAAACAATGGAGTATAGGACAAAGAATACAACATGTAATTAGATGTTTAGAAGATAAATGTGTAGAATTACAAATTCAAAAACAACTTAAGAAGACAGATTACAAATTTTGTAAAGATATTTTTACCCCACAAACTTATGGAGCCTTTAGTTCAAGAAAAAATAAGTATAGTAATAAAGAAAGAAAAAATAAAAGATCTTTTAAGAAAAGATATTTTCTTAGAAAATCTAATAAAAGAAAATCATACTTAGATGAAAAAAGACATGTTAGAAAATTTAAACCATAAAGAACTTATAAAAATAGACTTAGTTGTTATGTTTGCAATAGTAATGAACACTTATCCAATACTTGTCCAAAAAGAATAAATAACTATGATAAAAAGAGTACATTAATAGAATGTATTAATGAAGATTTAATACAATTAGATGAATATATTTCAGATAAAGAATCTATTTATAGTATTATATCAATAGAAGACAGAGACTTTGAAAATAATAAAGAATCTGATTATGAAATAATAGATGAATTTTCTAATATAAAATTACAAGAAGAATTAGAATCAGAAGAAGAATTAAATTTAATGAATAGTATAACTATAGAATGTTTACATAATTGGCAAAAATATAAAGGAGCAGATAATATAACTTGTTATTTATGTAACTGGTACCCAGTAAGAAAGCTTAGAGCTAAATGTTTAGAATGTTATAAAGAAGCATGTATAAAATGTTTAGAAGAAAAGAATCTTATTGAAAAAGAAGAAGTCAATTCAGAAATTTTAAAAGAAAAAATTGAAATATCAGAAATAAAAATTCTTAGGAAAAGAATTGAAAGTTTAGAAGAAATGCAGAAATTTATAATAAATAAGATAGAAATGTTAGAATATAATAATAAAGGAAAAGCAATAGAAATAGAAGAACATAGTCAAGGTATAGAATATAAAGAAAAAGAATATGTTCAAATAATATGTAATCCAGAAAAACTTAAAAGTATTAAGGTAAAATGTTATATAAGAATATGACAATATGAAATAAAATGCCTAGGTTTAATAGACTCAGGATGTAGTAATTGTATAATTAATAAGAAATTAATACCAAAACAATTCATAACATACTCAGATAAACCAATAGAAGCACAACAAATGGATGGAGAACTTTATACTTATACAGAATTATTACAATCAAATAAAAAGATTAGTTTTGAGACAAACTGTGGTAGAAGTATAGAATATACCTTACCAAAAGAATCCGTATGGGTTAGACCTTTAAATATTAAAGATACATATTTTATTATAGGATTAAGTTTTTTATTAAAAGATAATGGAAGTGTTACAATTACTAAAGATTTTTTACATTTACAAAAACACACCTTATTTACACCAACACAGATCACTTATTTCCCATCAGAGTGCGTAGAGAAGCATGGTGGTAGTAGTAGTAATAGTTGTAAGTGTGAAAAAGAAAGAGAATGCCAATTAATAGAAGAAGATAATGTAGAAGAAATAAATTCTGAAACTTCAGAAGAAGATAACTTAGATTTTGAAACTATAGAATTAATAGACAATGAAAAGATTTATGATATGCTAATAACAGAACAAGAAATAGAAAATTTAATTTCTAGATTAGAAAAGATGGAAATAATAGGAGAAAATGTGTTAAAATACTGGGAGAAAAATAAAATCTTATGTGAATTAAAAATTAAAAATCCAGAATATATAATTAAAACTAAGAATATAGACGCAATAAATTTAGACATAGAAGATTTTAAAACACATATAAAAGAACTCTTAGAATTAGAAGTTATTAGAAAATCAGATAGTCCTCATAGATCAGTAGCTTTTATAGTTAGAAAACATTCAGAAATTGTTAGAGGAAAAAGTAGAATGGTTATTAACTATAAAAGACTTAATGATAATACTATAGATGATGCTTATAACATACCAGACAAGACAATACTAATAAATAAAATACAAGAATGTAAAATCTTTAGCAAATTTGATTTAAAATCAGGATTTTGGCAAGTAAAGATGCACCCAGAAAATATTAAGTGGACAGCCTTTACCTGTCCAGAAGGACATTTTGAGTGGCTTGTAATGCCATTTGGAATTAAGAATGCACCAAGTATTTTCCAAAGAAAAATGGAAAGTATTTTTAATAAACATAGTAGGTTTGTAATAGTATACATAGATGATATTTTAGTATTTAGTAAAAATAAACAAGAACATAGGGGACATTTACAAATAGTATTTTCAGAATTTATTAAACATGGTTTAATAATAAGTAAAAAGAAAATGTTTTTATTTAAAGAATTTATAGATTTCTTAGGAGTTAACATAGGAGAAGGTAAAATTAAGTTACAACCTCATATTGTTAAGAAAGCTTTAGAATTCCCAAATAAACTTGAAAATTTAAAACAAATACAAAAATTTTTAGGATTAGTAAATTATGCTAGACCATTTATAAAAGATTTAGGAAAAATTGCAGGACCTNATTAGACAATCAGACTCAGCAGACTGATAAATCTGCTACAGAAAAAGGTAAAGAAATTTGGGATCTTTTAGGACAACCCAGTGGAAAATTTGATTACTTAGTAAAGTATAGTCCACCAGAACATTTTTCTTCAGAACACTTTTCAAATAATCCAGAACCGTCACAAGTCCAAGAAATTCAATCCAGTAAGGGAAAAGAAAAAATGGTAGTCCAAGATAGTCAAGAATGTTTATTTTTTCAAGAATCACAAGATCCTAATCTAGATGTCACTTCTTTAGAAAAGATCTTTGAGAAAATTGAAGAACTCCAAAAACAATCTAAAAAAGATGAAGGGACTTCTTCTAGAAAAAAGAAAAAGATTAAGAAGAAGAAAAATGATGAAGGACTAAAAGAACAAATAAGAGAAGCAGTTAACCAAGCATTTGAGACAATATTAAAAAAGAGCCATGAAGAAGAAAAAGAAATTGCAGAATGTCCAGATCAAAAAGAAAAAGATGAAGCAAGTAACTCCAGACTTTCAGATGAAGATGAAGATCCACAGGAAGAAGGATACAATAATTCAGACAGTGGAATGTCATTTTCATCAGTGGCACGCCACAATCTTGATACTTGTTAAAGATCTTCAATAATACAGAAAAGACAAATTATGATAGAAGAAAAGAAGAAAAAGGATAAAGACCCAAAAATCAAGATTGAAGACTTTTGAGAAAAGATGTCAGGAATTCTTTGAAAAAAGGAAAGATTCCCCGACAAAGGAAAATTTTTTCAAAAGTAGGAAAGATTTTTTAGACTTTTAGAAAAAGTTGTTGTAGACTTTTTGAAATTTTTTGTAAAAGTTTGAATTTTTCTTTCCACTTGTTAGACTTTAAATTGGCCAGAAGTTTCTCGGTGAAACGTGTGCCTTTTTCAAGGGTAGTATAGACTTTTTGCTCCCAAGAATTTTTCTATTTAAGGAACAAGTTTCATTTGGTTTAGGCGGAAGTTTACAACCTGCGTACTCTCTGCTATCCAAAAAACCTTTTGAAACCTTTCTCAGAAAAATTCTCAATCCAAAAAATCATTGTATAGCTGAATCATCCTTGTGAATATTTAAGGTATTCTTATATTTCTTTAAATTTATTTTAGAACTTTAGGGACTTCTCGAAAGGGAAATCCTTAGTTGTAAATCTTTTTAAAGATGAATTTATAAATCCCTAATTTATGTTTTACTAGTTTATGTTCATATTGTTGCATTTATGTTTTAAGTAAATATCATAATTGCTATAAAAGAGGGAATCCGCTGGTTACTATTCATTTACGACGTATTTTAGTTTTTGCTTTTGTCCTCAAAGAAAACATAAAAACACTGACGCGTTGGTAATGATTTCAACGAAATTTGTGTGGAAAATTGTTACCTTTTTAGAAGTTTAATTCGGCGGCAAGAAAGGGACAATAATTGCAGCTGTATTTATTATATATAAAATATCTTGTGTTCAAATTTGCAAAGATTGGTCAATATAAAGGGATAAATCTTCTTTTTTATTGAGAGGATTTGTTTAAGTCGGTCAAGAATGTCATGCAAAAAGATATTATATTTATTAAAAAAAAAAGAAAGGTAGGCAGTGGTGGGTTAGGAATTAAACAAATGCTTTGTCATTCAGATTGCAGAAACGAGAAGCTGAGAAAAAGAAAACAAGAAAAAAAGAGGAGAAAAAGGAACAAGGGATTGGGTGTTTTCGTTGCAGTAGCGTGGCAAAACACGATCTGACTGTTTCAGTTAGTTTTAGGTATGTTTACTATGAATTAACAATACATAATTCATTGTTTAGCTTACAATTTTATATACTTTTCACTGTTTTCTTTAATTTTCAAACCATGAAAAATATGGGTTAGTTTGAACAGATCGTATGTAGGTTTTTGAATATTTGCTTCTCTGTGGAATAATTTTACATATTCTTTAGTTTTATTTAATACAGAACATATGTTTATTTTTTATTACTATAGGTAGGTTTTTATTTTTTCTACCTTCCTCTATTTGAGAAGCTTAACTTGTTAGATCTTTGTTTTTAGTGTTTAGTGATTAGTGAGGATTACATAAAAAAAATTCTGGGCGTGTTTGAAGTTTAGTAGGATTTTGTTGTGATTTGCATTTTTGAAGAGAATTATTTATTTTGGAAAAATTGTTTAAGATTACATATAAAATGAAAAGCTGAGAAAAAGAAAATAAGAAAAAAAAAGGAAATATTGTTTAGGATTATATGTAATAAAAAAGAAGCCGAGAAAAAGAAAATAAGAGAAAAAGAGGAAAAGAAGGAAAAAAGATTTGATCAGAACATATAATTTTAGTTTTTGCTGGAGATAAAATTTATGTTTGTTGCATCAGTATAGGTAAGGTTGTCTGTGTATTTTTAGGAAGAGAAAAATAAACTAAACAGTTGAAAACGTTTTTAGTTAGACTGAGAGTGGAAAAACATGTTTGTGATTTTGTCATTTAGGCTATAATAAGTGAAAAAAAATCAATAGAATAAAACTATTTTCCTTCAATTGAAAATTGTAAATAGTATATTTGCTTTTGTAAATTAATAATTTTGGTAGCAAATTGTTAAATACGGAAGAACGTTTATTGTTTTATATACCAGATAGAAGATAAAAAATGAACGAAAGACAGCATGTGAAAGAAACATGAATGCTATTTGAAGTTGCTTTTTTCATTTCTTCTTGTACTTCTCTTGCTTAGATAAATATAAGAATCCATGATATCGGATTAGCATAAATATAAAGCTCAGTAATGAAATATTTCTTCAAAATATTTTTCGTAAAGTAGCAACATAGATACGTTGGACATACTACTTACATACTACTTATAGAAATAGTATATTATTTAAAAGTAAATCAATGGTTATTGAAATTTACAAATAGGATGCGTTCAAAATGATTTATTTATATGTTTAAAAATGATGCATTGTAAATTTTTTTTTATTAAATTATAGAAATTCATATGTTGTATTTTTTAAATTTTTAGTAAATAAGATTATTAAACGTAAATCAATGGTTATTGAAATTTACAAATAGGATGTGTTCAAAATGGTTTATTTATATTTTAAAAACGATGCATTGTAATATTTTTTTTATTAAATTATAGAAATTCATATGTTGTATTTTTTTAAATTTTTACTAAATAAGATTATTAAACATTAGAATATAAAGTATAATAGTA
Source organism: Olea europaea var. sylvestris (assembly GCF_002742605.1). Lineage (NCBI taxonomy): Eukaryota > Viridiplantae > Streptophyta > Magnoliopsida > Lamiales > Oleaceae > Olea > Olea europaea. The sequence goes on along the minus strand of NW_019256239.1, from coordinate 3,786 downwards.
GCTCTTAAATTTCTTATTAGTTTAGTTTGAATTTTTATGTTTTGTATCTTTATTAAAGTGTAATATATGCTATGTTAATTTCTGTTCTTCTTTACTGTAAGTAAGTTAATATGGTTTAAACATTTTGATGTAGATACTTTTGTTTTACTTTAAAATATAAATGTACTAATAGTCTTCTTTAATTTTTTCAGTTCCTGTTTGTTAGTTTGGGCTTGAAGTATTCCATAAATTATTTTATTCTTATTATGGATGCTTCAAATACATGTGATTGAGTAATTGGTTATATGAAGTTCGAAACAATGCGTTATCGTGAACAAGAAAACCAAAGGCAAAGGGATAGACAAAATCGACTTAGAAATGGTTGCAACGGTCATCGTAAGAGGATAACTTATCCTGTGTCATCTGAGAATAATAATTTTGATGCTGTAGAAATGCAACAATGTATAATGGATGATGATTTCGATACTTCTACTTCAAATGAAAAGATACCTAATATTTCTAATCATACATTATGAAGTAAATTTAATGAATTAGATATACCAACAAGTGTATATGTATTACCAATAAACAACAATTGTAAACATTGTGGTGTAAAAAGATTTCATAGAGAAAATAAAGGCTTTTGTTATTCCGATGGAAAAGTTCATATCTCTATGCCTGATTCACAAAATGAACTATACAATTTATTCACTTCTAAAGAACCTAAATGCATGGAATTTAAGAAAATTGTACGAGGATATAATAACCATTTTGCTTTTACTTCATTTCGTGTAAAATATGACAAAGAACTCTTTAAAGCATACAGAGATATTTACACATTTAGAGTTCAAGGACAAGTATATCATTATATAAATGAACTTATTCCACAGAATAATATACCTTCTTATATGCAGTTATATTTTTATGATACAGACAATGAACTTGAAAATCGTATGAAAATTTCAGAGAAATTTGTCCAATGTATTTTAAGTACTTTAATTAAAATCTTGAAGGTTAATCCATATAGTACATTTTTCCGACCGTTAAGTAATATGACTAATTTGTAAGACTATCGAATACACATAAGATGCGATTCAGGACTTGATCAAAGAATTTTTAATACTCCTACAGTATTTCAGGTAGCTGCTATATGGGTAGAAAACGATAAGAATGCTAATCATCGTCTTCGTGATATTATTATATGTGGTAATTCTGGTGATTTACATAAAGTTCATTATTATTACGGTTGTTATTTTCCTTTACAGTATCCATTACTTTTTCCATATGGAGAATCTGGTTGGCATGAAGGTATTGAGAGGTGTAGAAAAAGGTCTTTTCAGCCTGAACATTTGTCTGAATTTGTTGTGTTCTCTAATACGATTACCTCTGCAGCTGAAATTATTGAAAAAGAAAATGAAGTTTTGAAAAAAAAAATTTGTTTATTTATCTAAGTTTTCTAGTGTCAATATCGTAAATAATTGATAATTTGTTTTGCAGTGCTTAATGGAATGAAGAAACGATTCAGGTTTCTTGTCGTGATTATTATTCATATAAATTGCAAATTAGGTGTTACAGTAAGTCTGTTTTACTTCACAGCGATAGATTGTTTCAGCAATATGTTGTAGATATGTATATTAAGATTGAAACTTCACGGTTGGATTATTTTCGTAATAATCAAAAACAAATTCGAGCTGAATTGTACCAAGGTATTGTAGATAGCGTTCAAAAATGGAGAAACAAGAGGATATAAAATTGAAAGAAAATTTGTTCTACCTCAGTCTTTTACATGTAGGCCTAGAGATATGTTAAGGAGATATATGGATACAATGGCTATTGAACAGCGTTATGGAAAACTAGATATCTTTTTTACAGTAATATGTAATCCAAGTTGGCTAGAAATTAGACAGTAACTAAAACATAATGATGAAGTTCAAAATCGACCAGATTTAATTGCACGTATATTTAAAACAAAATTAGAGGAATTGAAAAACGATTTATATAAAGAAAATATTTTAGGTCCTGTTGTAGCACATATATACGTATTGAATTTAAAAAAAGAGGACTTCCTCATGCACATCTATTGTTGATTTTTAACTATGGCCATAAAATATGTTCCACTGTAGATGTTGATAGGATAGTTTCCTGTGAAATTCCTGATAAAAACAAATATCCCCATCTTTATTTTGTTATTGTAAAACATAATATTCATGGCCCTTGTGAAGACTTTAATCCAAAAAATGCATGTATGGAAGTGAACAAATGTTGTAAAAATAAATACCACAGGGACTATTGTAATACTACCCGGATTGCTAGCCACGCGCCTGCACGCGCCCTACCCAAGTTCTTCACGTGTTGACGACGCCCCGACCTTTCTGAATCGTCTCCACCTGCACAGTCCAATGGTGGTGTTCGTTTCTCAAAATGGCAATTGGTTTGTCCGAAAAACACCAAAACAAATCTGTCCAGTTTTGCAAAAATCTACCTAGATTTCGTCCAGTTTTCTACCTATTTTTCAGATCGATTTCTAGCCACTTCTAGCTCGATTTTAGCCCTAAAAATCACAGATTTATCAATAACACAAGCTCTGATACCATTTGATTTCGGGCTTAGAAAATAATCAAACGAACGCCGATTTACCTCGGCTCGACCTAAGACTTTCGCCTTCACTTTGGACTGCCCAAACTCTCTCAAACCCCGCAAAAGGAGAAGGGATGATGGTGGTAATAGGAAGAAGAAAAAGAGGCAACAATGGTGGGAATCACTCCAATAGACCCTTCAAGCTGGCTGCCCCTTAACCCTCTCTGCCCTCTCTCTGTCTCTCACGGCCCTCTCTTCTACACATACCCACTCACCACCATAGAGAAAATGGCTGGGAATATATATGGATATATATAGCATAGGTTAGACAGACAAATTGGGCCAAAGACTTGTGTAAAAGGGCTTCTTAAAACCTAAACTAATGGGCTACCAATTAATCCAACCCAAAATCTACTAATTCAACAAATACCCCAAAGCCCAACACTAACCAAGACTTGGGCGATCCAAAAGTGTAGTTCGTTCTCGAGTCGAGCCAAGTCCATGGTGTCGATAAATAATTCGACAACTGTTTTAAATTATCGCTCGGATTATTGGGTATCAAAAAACCCAATAGGTTCCAAATGCCAGTGAACAGGTCAGCTGAGGATTATATGGATCAGAATCTCTCAAGGAAATTCAAAGCATAATTTGAATTAGGGATTCTTTTCTCCACCATTGATAATCCTTGTTGACATAGTCTCATCCGGATTATAGGTGAGAGAGAACTTTGCAAGTTTGCCTAAACATCTTGCTCATGATAGATACATATATTATTAATATTCCTAGTAAAATGAACATGAGTTTCAAGAATCCCTAACAAATCTGCATTCCTATCTGGATTTGCAGTCGGGTTGTAGATGAATCTAGGGACTTTATCAAAATAATCCATCTTAAATAAAAATTCTAAAATTCTACTGGTTGATGAATAACAATTGTTGAATATGAGAATGTTTCAAGGGCTTGAATTCTCTAAAGCACTTATGAAATCCAAGAGTTGTTCAGGGCCAAAAATGAACACGACAGTGAGAACTCGAAAATATTAGGGAGGTTATTGTGTTGATGCTATTGTCTTGGACGGCTGACAGTTCAAGACTTCACTTCACAAATTAGCCAAGTAAATCCGATAATATACTACTATGGAAGGTTTAAACCCATAAGGTACCTATCGAGATGCAATAATTTTTCGCCTGATCTCTTGTTAGGGTCTACATCATCTATTGCATTAATTTC
>NW_019256238.1:0-1138 GCF_002742605.1 Olea europaea var. sylvestris | reverse complement strand
CAAATTTCGGCCCATTTCGACACCATCCCGACAAATGACAAAATTGCCCCTGGTGCGGCTTTTCTTTGTTAATTTTCTTTCCCACACTTCTTCAACCTGACATAATTAATACGAAAATTAATTATTCGGAGGCCAAAACAAAGGAATTTGGCTAAAATCCCGTGATCTTGGGTCTGTGCACGGAGTCCGATTTCTCGGGCCGTTTCCAACCAACCTGCTGAATTTTGGCCCATTCTGATACCGTCGCGACAAATGACAAAATTGTCCCTGGTCCGGTTATTTTTTGTTAATTTTCGGTCCTGCACTTCTTCAACCTGATATAATTAATACAGGAAATAAATTATTCGGAGGCCCAAACGAAGGAATTTGGCTAAAATCCTGTGATCCCGGGTCTATACCCCAAATCCGATTTCGCGGACCATTTCCAATCAACTTGCTGAATTTCGGACCATTCCGACACCGTTGGGACAAATGACAAAATTGCCCTTAGTCCAATTTTTCTTTGTTAATTTTCAGTCCAGCACTTCTTCAACCTGACATAATTAATAAGGAAATTAATTATTCGGAGGCCCAAACGAAGGAATTTGGCTAAAATCCCGAGATCCTGGGTTTGTGCCCCGAGTCTAATTTCACGGCCTACTGCGAATAAACCTGCTAATTTTCAGAACATTCCGACACCGTCGCGACAAATGACAAAATTGTCCCTGGTCCGGTTATTTTTTGTTAATTTTCGGTCCTGCACTTCTTCAACCTGATATAATTAATACAGGAAATAAATTATTCGGAGGCCCAAACGAAGGAATTTGGCTAAAATCCCGAGATCCTGGGTTTGTGCCCCGAGTCTAATTTCACGGCCTACTGCGAATAAACCTGCTAATTTTCAGAACATTCCGACACCGTCGCGACAAATGACAAAATTGCCCCAGGTGCGATTTTTCATTGTTAATTTTCTGTCCAACACTTTTTCAATCTGACATAATGAATACGGAAATTAATTATTCGGTGGGCCAAACGAAGGAATTTGTCTAAAATCCCATGATCCTGGGTCTGTGCCTCGAATCCAATGTCGCAGGTCGTTTCCAATTAACCCGCCAAATTTTGGCCCATTTCGACACCGTCGCGACAAATGTCAAAATTG
>NW_019256237.1:0-1138 GCF_002742605.1 Olea europaea var. sylvestris | reverse complement strand
AAAGTGGTGTCCCCTTTTCTTATGGCCAAAAAATAGTATTGAAAGTTAAATCGCCATCTTAAAGAAATTTAAATCAGCATAAAGTTTCGGAGTATTACATTCCTCCCCCCTTAAAAAATTTCGTCCTCGAAATTACCTTGAACTTAGTTGAATAGTTCTGGATACTTGGTCTTGATTTCTTCTTCTCTCTCCCAAGTCGATTCTTCGACATTATGATTCCTCCATTGGACTCTTACTAACGGAATTTCCTTTGTTCTTAATTGCTGGATTCTGCGATCCAATATCGATACTGGTTTTTCCTCATATGTCATGTTTGATTTGATATCCAATGGTTGATAATTAACCACGTGACTTGGGTCTGATACATATTGTCGAAGCATCGATACATGGAACACATCATGAACCGTTGACAAATCTGGTGGCAGAGCGATTCGATAAGCTGCATTCCCAACTTTCTGCAGAATTTCAAAAGGACCTATGAATCTTGGCCGAAGTTTTCCTTTCTTCCCAAAATGGAGAACTCCCTTCATTGGTGCCACTTTTAAGAAAACTTTATCACCAACGTTAAATGCCAAATCTTTCCTCCTTTTGTCGGCATAACTCTTTTGTCGGTCCTGGGCTGCCTTGATTCTAGCTCTTATCTTATCAACCGCTCGACTAGTTTCTTCAATTATTTAGGGTCCCAGAACTCTTTGTTCACCTACTTCATCCCAATAGAGGGGAGCTTTACATCTTCTGCCATAAAGAGCTTCGTAAGGTGCCATCTTTATCGTAGCTTGGTAGCTATTATTATAGGCAAACTCTACCAATGGCACATAGTTTTCCCAACTGCCCCCTAAATCAAGGACGCATGCAAGCAGCATATCTTCTAAAGTCTGTATAGTTCTCTCCGATTGCCCATAAGTTTGTGGATGAAAGGCTGTGCTGAAATTTAACTTGGTTCCCATAGCCTCTTGCAAACTTTTCCAAAATTTTGAGGTAAATCTTGGATCTCTATCCGATACAATTGAGGCCGGGATACCATGCAAACGGATGACCTCCTTGATGTATAATCATGCGTATTGATCCATACTAAAATTCATTCTTACAGGTAGAAAATGAGCTGACTTTGTTAACTGATCCACTATAACCCACATAG
>NW_019256236.1:0-1138 GCF_002742605.1 Olea europaea var. sylvestris | reverse complement strand
AAATGTGATTGAAAAAGAATGAATTTTTTTTTTTTTTGACTTGCATGTACTAATATTTTATGAAAAATTGTATAGTTCAAAATAAGAGCAAAAAATAATGAAAATGAGAATAGGGGCCAAACAAGGGCTTAATACAGTATGAGTTATGTTGATGCCTACTTTACTTATTATCAATGAAATTATTGTTAATTAATTTAGCATTTATGTTGACAACTTATGGACTTTTCCGTGTTAAACAATATTATTGTATTGTTTGATATATATTCTTCAATAATTGTATATAACATAGATGTCATATTAGATGTTGCAGCAGAAATTAAAATGGAAAATTTAATAATATAATATTAAAGTAATGCATCATCAATTATTTGAACAACTATAGACCAAATCATTATTAAAATTTTACATCTTTGGCCTTCATGAAATTGATACAATTTCTAGCTTCAGTTAAGATGAAATAATAATGAAAAAATATTTTTTTTTGTTTTAAAAATTAAATATATAAAATATAAACCATACTTGCATGAGCGGAAACAAAGCAGTCCCCTCTCTAAAATATGATTTACAGAATTAATTAAACAAAATTAAGACATATATGTGATAAAAATTCGATAAATAATGATGACATATTTATGTCACACGCACAAGCACTTCACCAATTTAAGTTTACTAAGATCTGATTTAGAATTTGAAAATGAAATAAAACAAAATGACATGGGTTCATACCCCACGTGTTATTTATATAGGAAAAATATAAAACTTGGGTCAAATGCACACATAATGAGTCCCACAATTAAAGGCATTCAGTTCAATGTATATAACACTTTGCATTATATATAGTCCCTTTGTCTACATGTAATAATGCTAGGTAGCAACATCAATCGAGATATTGTCTAATAAATAAAAATGCATCCCAGCTAATTGGTTAATAAAACAATGAATCCATTACCATCTCGATCGATGCTAAGAACTAACATTACTTTTCCTACAACTCGTACACTCTAGCCGACACTTTTCCAATGCACTTGAATGACAAAATGCATTTCTTTATCTTTCCAAGCACTAGTGTCTTTTCTTCAAAAATTAAGTGCCCATTTGACATTACTTCTGCTTTTTGTAGATGAATTTTTGGAGGAAT
>NW_019256235.1:0-1138 GCF_002742605.1 Olea europaea var. sylvestris | reverse complement strand
TTTAAGTTTGGAAGGCTTGGATAGTCGGCGTACGAAGAACTGAGCGTAACTTTTGCCCACGGTGTCCGTTTTGGGCCCATAAGTACTCTTCGAAAATGTAGCGACCGTTTTGGATTGAATTCACTACTTCGTCGTGGCGTCTGAGGGATTTCGGCCATTTTTTGAAAGAACGAGCACTTCTATATTTGGAACGCTCGGATGGTCGGCGTACGAAGAATTGAGCGTAACTTTTCCAAGAGGTGTCCGTTTCGGGCCCATAAGTACTTTTTGGAAATGTAGCGACCCTTTTGGATTGAACTCACTACTTCATCGTGATGTATGAGGGATTTTGGAAATTTTTTGGAAGGAGTGAGTAGTTTTATGTTTGGAAGGCTTGGATAGCCGGCGTACGAAGAATTGAGCGTAACTTTTGCACACGGTGTCCGTTTCGGGCCCATAAGTACTTTTTGGAAACGTAGCGACCCTTTTGGATTGAACTCACCACTTCGTCGTGACGTATGACGGATTTCGGCCATTTTTTGAAAGAATTAGCACTTTTATACTTGGAGAGCTTGGATAGTTAGCGTACGAAGAATTGAGCTTACCTTTTGCACACGGTGTCCATTTTGGGCACATAAGTACTTTTTGGAAATGTGGCGACCCTTTTGGATTGAACTCACTACTTCATCGTGACGTATGAGGTGTTTTGACCATTTTTTGGAATGAGTGAGCAGTTTGATGTTTGGAAGGCTTGGATAGTCGGCGTACGAAGAATTGAGCGTAACTTTTGCACACGATGTCCGTTTTGGGCCCATAAGTAATTTTTGGAAATGTAGCTGCCCTTTTGGATTGAACGAACCACTTCATCGTGACGTATGATGGATTTCGGCCATTTTTTGAAAGAATTAGCACTTTTATACTTGGAGGGCTTGGATAGTCAGTGTACGAAAAATTGAGCGTACCTTTTGCCCACGGTGTCCGTTTTGGCCCCATAAGTACTTTTTAGAAATGTAGCGACCCTTTTGGATTGAACTCAGTACTTCGTCATGACGTATGAGGAATTTTAGCCATTTTTTGAAAGAACGAGCACTTCTATATTTGGAACGCTCGGATAGTCGGCGTACGAATAATTGAGCATAACTTTTGCAAGAGGTGTCCG
>NW_019256234.1:0-1138 GCF_002742605.1 Olea europaea var. sylvestris | reverse complement strand
AGTGAAGGGAAATGAATTACGAATTAAGGGTTTAATTGAGTTGGGATGATGTTGTGGGAAGGGTAGATTAATTTAATCTTATAATATTTTTATTAAAATTTAAAGATAAATTATCTCCTGATTTTTGAACAAAAAATTTTAAAACCTTATCTTTGAATTAAGAAATTAAAAATCAGGTGGGTTTACCAAATACAAATGACACCTACTACACATGCCTTGATTTATTATAAGTTTATAACACTAATTTTTTATGAAATAAGTACGAATATAGGAAATTTTTATTCCGACCCAATAGAAAGAGTGCCAATCCCAAAAAAAAGAAAGAAGCTTCTTAGTACCTTTGTTGGACCAAGATGCTTTACTAGCAATTGAGTTGGGTTGTTGATCTTTCATCTTTAATCTTTTTATCGTGTGTTTGCATAGAATTAATGAGAAAAAGAAACAAAGCCTCCAATTTCAGCATACTTATGTGTTAGAATAATACTATCTAGCACCACTAGTTCTGCAACACTAATTTAGATAACGTTATGTGATAGATTCAATAAAAGGTCGAATTAAATGATTCATTCAATTATCTCTCTTATTTAATATTACATTAATGTCACTTAGACTGATATTTTAACATCAATGTTGCTAAATAGTATTGCTGTTATCAAATTTAAACAGTGTTCATTTTTGTGGACAACTTTAATTCCCATTTTGTCTATCAAAATAAACCATATCTGCTCATTTTATTTAAAAAGATCAAGACTTAGAGGTAACATAGACTCCAGCTAATAAGGAAGACGCAATCACGTCCTATATCACCGTAGAAGGGAAGACACAATCAAGCCCTATATCACTGGTCATTTCCGCCCAATCACTACTCATTTGGGCAATATGCCCACCCATGTCCCCAGATAGTCTGCATCAGAAACCATGTATAGATTAAATATATTACTAACGCTGCATCTTGCATCTCACCCGCCATCAGCAGTGACTAATCAAGATGCATAACGCATTTGAACCAGTACTTCCAAAACCACATATGCTAGCACTAACATATTTGCTACCACAAAACCAGAACTCGAGCCAAAAGCACTTAGCTGATGCAGTGAATGCACTAATATACACATTCATCAGAAAGCAAAAAAAAAAA
>NW_019256233.1:0-1138 GCF_002742605.1 Olea europaea var. sylvestris | reverse complement strand
CCCTGCTGAAGTCTAAGGAACTCCATCTCCTTTTGATCTCTCACAGCTGTCGGGAAAAAATTTTCTTCTACAAGTTCCTTAAATCTTTCCCAAGTTATAGCTTGTTCTTCAGCAGGTGTTAGTGACCTAGTATTCATGTCCCACCAATGGCTAGCCCCCTTCTTTAACATAAACACTGAAAATGTTACCCTTTCAGCATCATCACATCTTATAAATTTAAAGATGCGTTCTAATTCTCGTAACCAATCCTCAACTACTAGGGGATCCGTACTCCCCTCAAATGATGGAGGGTTCATCTTACGAAACTGCTCTATCATTGCAATTCGATCCCTTGAGTTAGGTACTATTTGAGGTTGAATAATTGGTTGGTTAGGTTCCTGATGATCAACTGGTATTCATGGATAAGGTTATAGTCTTCTTAAAGTTTCGCTGTAAATCACGGCTAGTCCCATAACTTTCTCGAAGCAAATAGGTAAGATCCTCATATGAAAGGTCATCATCAGACCATGACACAATCTCTTCTATGACTGTGGCCCAAGGTTCTAGAACAGTTTCATATAGCCTCAGTATCTTCACCTTATTGCTTAGGCTATGGTGTGTTTCCCATAACATCTCAATAATACAATCTAGCAGATCCAAATGTTGTTCGAGGCTATGAAGCGGATGCATACGGTAATTATAGTAAAATATCAATAATATGTCCCGCTTCTTTGCAAAACCACAAACTTCTGTCCTTGTGGGGGTTCTTATCAGTCGTGCCATAGCTAGGACAAACATGGATTATGTTACTCTACAAGGATCTCATAAATGTCTTGATATAAGTGTTCATGACTTCATATCATCAATCATAACTTGATTAAAATATTCCCATATCCAGCCATAGATATAACAATTCGTTACATAAGAAAACTCATGAATTTAAAAATAAATTTTACCTTGATCGTTGGTTGAAAGTCAGTTGCTAGCTTCTTCGATGATTAAGGACAACAACTTTCTTCTTCTTTTTTTTTTAAAAAAAATGTCTACAGAAAAGTATACCTTGCTCTGATACCACAACTGTGACGCCCCGAACTTAAGCTTCGAGGGCCACGAACTTTACATAAAAACTTTTGCTTTTGGTACATGAAAATATTCTTAA
>NW_019256232.1:0-1138 GCF_002742605.1 Olea europaea var. sylvestris | reverse complement strand
TTATTATTATTATTTTTTTCCAGCTAACATGCATTAGCATCTTGATATCAAGGGAAGATCAACTTTCTAATTCAATTAAAAAGCAAATACATAAATACCAAGTTTGGTGGAGTGAATTGTATAGTAATGAACTATATTAAAGAAGAAAAAGAAATTAAAATCTTATTTATTGTATATTCGGTCAAGTTCAATATTGGTTATCAAACATATCCTACCCTACATAATCTCAGATTCTAGCCAGACAAATAATCATTCAACGTATGCTTTAATTACTGAGAATAGGCAAGAAATTAACTAACCTGAATCTGACACGTCGGAGTTCTCTTTTGCCATCTGGAAGTGCCCTGATGGTAATATAAACCCCAGGCTCATCCTGTTCAACCCATTCAGTTTCTAAATCGCTCGCATTGCTTATGGATATCTCTCCAGAGCGATCTGCATCTCTAGACGAGCTAGTAGTCCTCATAGAGGCATCCATTGACGATGTTTCCGTTTTAGCACCACTGATGCTTGAGAGTTTTGGAGTTGAAGCCACACCACAGGAGTCATAGTTATATCGAGAATGCATAGGATGGTGATCGAGTGAATCTGAAGACGAGTATCCCATTCCTGTTCCAGTTGGTCGTAATGAAGTATTGGGTAGCCGTTCCTTACCCAACGGTGGTGTTATGGGACTAGCTTCAGCAGATTCAATCTTTGAACTTGTGTCATCCTCAGATCTTGGAGTTGTTGGTAGAGGAAAAGCTTGACGGTTTAATCTCTGCACATTGTAAAGTTCCATAACCTTTTCACAATTTTCTGCCCACCACCTTTGAGCTTGCCATTTGTTGAACATTTCTCGACTAATGGAAAAAGAACATCATATATTGGAATTACTGAGTAAATTGAACAAAATAATCCAGAAGAAACGGAATAGCATATGTTCAGCAGAAAAGTTGAACCATGACATGATCATTAAGATGAAAAGATCGTCTGGAATGCATGAAAATTTCCCATTTGATATGCTAAGCGAATCGGACCATAGTAGTCTTTGAGGAAAAGAGTACTTTAAATCGAACCAATACATTGAGGTTCTAGCCCCCAGGGCACATCTCCAAGTGGTAAAAGGGGGGATGGAGAAATCCAGCTTTACTTGAGG
>NW_019256231.1:0-1138 GCF_002742605.1 Olea europaea var. sylvestris | reverse complement strand
GCTCGAGGCCAGCCCATAAAAGGTCGTGCTCAACCCGTGTCTTGTTTCAAGATGAGTCGGGACCCAGGTATAGTTCGAATTTTGGCCAAGCTGGTCGAGTCGAGCCCATGTTCTTAAGACCGTTGGCATGGCGGGCTTGCTTGTTTGGAGAGCCCATGAGCTAGATCGCCAAATTCAAGCCTAAACTTGTGGTAATGATTATTTTTTTAAATAGATATTTTTTTGGTGACTTCGTCACCTTATATTTATAATTTGTCATAAAAATAATGTACTTGTCATTTGTCATAAGAGGCTTGTGGATCGGCTCAGCTACAGCAAGCCGGGCCACGAGCAGGACCCCCCTCCCCCCCACTTTTGGGCAGCAACTAGCAAGCCATGCCAGCTCGACTCATGGGCCTAAAAGCATAAGCTCTTATGGGAAACAAGTTAATTTGAGCCTAGAGTTTGTGCCCATAGGTTGGCTCGGCCTGATTGATTACCACCCCTACTACAATGTCCTTCAACCTTAGAACCTGCCTATCCTCAAACATAAACAATGCCCCCAAGCACCCATGCCCTACGCTTAGAATCGTGATGGGCGAGCCATCTAGTTCTCGTAGATATGGGTGTTATTGCTCTGAGTCGAGCTGAGCCATGACCGGCCACCCAAGTTCGACATAGCCCATTAAGCAATCTGGACTTTACAATTTTCTAAACAGAATTCAAAGAAAAGTATTGAAATATCGAATATTAAATAGGAAAATTTAATGTTACTATATAAGAAAATAAGGAAAAAGGGTCAGGCTCAAGGGCCAAATTATGAAGTCCCAAGAGGTTTACTTGACTGATGGGCTAATGCTGGAGCAAGCCTAGCTGACAAGCCGCCCGGGTACATGTCACCCCTACTCGTAGATTAGTTCATCATATATAACTTTATTTCAACTCTCTTGGATCATAATTTACTTATTGATAAAAAAAATTAGAAAAAAAAAATGAAAATGTAACACCCAAGGGCTCATTCAACTGGACAGTATGTCAATGGGATTCAAATTGAGCATCCTCATTTCTGTTTAATTCAAACACAATTATTTAAATCAATATAAGTAATCAATAAATTATGAGTGACTCAATTACCCAATAAGTGCCCAATTTTTCTAAA
>NW_019256230.1:0-1138 GCF_002742605.1 Olea europaea var. sylvestris | reverse complement strand
TCGCGTCGGGGGCAATTTCGTCATTTTTCGCGACAGTGTCGGAATGGGCTAAAATTTGACAGGTTGATCGGAAACAAAAATCTCGCCAGGGGCAATTTCGTCATTTTTCATGACGGTGTCGGAATGGGCTGAAATTTGGTAGGTTGAAGCGAAACAAAAATCGCGCTGAGGGTAATTTCGTCATTTTTCGCGACGGTGTCGGAATGGGCTAAAATTTGAAAGGTTGAACGGAAACAAAAACTGCGCCTAGGGTAATTTTATCATTTTTCGCGACGGTGTCGGAATGGGCTAAAATTTTACAGGTTGATCGAAAACAATAACCACGCCAGTGGCAATTTCGTCACTTTTCGCGACGGTGTCGGAATGTGCTGAAATTTGGCTGATTGATTGGTAACGAAAATCGCGCCAGGTGCTATTTCGTCATTTTTCACGATGGTGCCAGAATGAGCTGAAATTTGGCAGTTTGATTGGAAACAAAAATTGCGCCTGGGGTAATTTCGTCATTTTTTGCGACAAGGTCGAAATGTGCGGACACTTGGCAGGTTGATTGGTAACGAAAATCGCGCCGGGGGCAATTTCGTCATTTTTCGAGATGGTGCCAGAATGAGCTGAAATTTGGCAGTTTGTTTGGAAACAAAAATCACGCCTAGGCAATTTCATCATTTGTCGCAATGATTTCGGAATGGACTAAAATTTGACGGGTTGATCGGAAACAGAAATCGCGCCCGGTTCAATCTCATCATTTTTCGCGACGGTGCCAGATTGTGCTGAAATTTGGCAGGTTGATGGGAAACAAAAATTGCACCGGGGGAAATTTCGTCATTTTTCGCGACGGTGTTGGAATTGGCTGAAATTTGGCAGGTTGATCGGATAAAAACCGCACAGGGGGCAATTTCGGCAGTTTTTGCGACGGTGTTGGAATGGGCTAAAATTTGACAGGTTGATCGGAAAAAAAATTGCGCCAGGGGCAATTTCGCCATTTTTTGCAACGGTGGCCAAATGGGCTAAAATGTGACAGGTTGATCATAAACAAAAACCGCGCCAGGGGCAATTTCGTCATTTTTCACGACGGTGTCGGTTATGGACTGAAATTTGGCAGGTTGATTGGAAACAAAAATCGCGTCGGGTGCAATTTCGT
>NW_019256229.1:0-1138 GCF_002742605.1 Olea europaea var. sylvestris | reverse complement strand
TTGAGCCCATTTCGACACCGTCACGAAAATTGATGAAATTGCCCCCGGCGCGATTTCTGATTCCGATCGATCAGTCAAATTTGGCCCATTCGGACACCGTCGCGAAAAATGACGAAATTGCCCTCGGGGCGATTTTTGTTTCCGATCAATCAGTCAAATTTTAGCCAACTCCGACACCGTCGTGAAAAATGACGAAATTGCCCACGGCGCGATTTTTGTTTCCCATCAATCCGTCAAATTTCAGCCGATTCCGACACCGTCGCGAAAAATGATGAAATTGCCGCCGGCGCGATTTTGGTTTCGGATCAATCAGTCAAATTTGAGCCCATTCCGACACGTCGTGAAAAATGACGATATTGCCCCCGGCGCGATTTTTGTTTCCCATCAATCCGTCACATTTCAGCCGATTCCGACACCGTCGTGAAAAATGGCGAAATTGCCCCCGGCGCGATTTTTGTTTTAGATCAATCAGTCAAATTTGAGCCCATTCCGACACCGTCGCGAAAAATGACGAAATTGCCCCCGGCGCGATTTTTGTTTCCGATTAATCTGTCAAATTTTAGCCGATTCCGACACCGTCGCGAAAAACGACGAAATTGCCCCCGGCGCGATTTTTGTTTCCGATTAATCTGTCAAATTTTAGCCGATTCCGACACCGTCGCGAAAAACGACGAAATTGCCCCCGGCGCGATTTTTGTTTCCGATTAATCTGTCAAATTTTAGCCGATTCCGACACCGTCGCGAAAAACGACGAAATTGCCCCCGGCGCGATTTTTGTTTCCGATTAATCTGTCAAATTTTAGCCGATTCCGACACCGTCGCGAAAAACGACGAAATTGCCCCCGGCGCGATTTTTGTTTCCGATTAATCTGTCAAATTTTAGCCGATTCCGACACCGTCGCGAAAAACGACGAAATTGCCCCCGGCGCGATTTCTGTTTCCGATCTATCAGTCAAATTTGAGCCCATTCGGACACCGTCGCGAAAAATGACGAAATTGCCCCCGGGGCGATTTTTGTTTCCGATCAATCTGACAAATTTCAGCCGATTCCGACGCCGTCGCGAAAAATGATGAAATTGCCCCCGGCGCGATTTTTGTTTCAGATCAATCAGTCGAATTTTAGCCCATTCCGACACCG
>NW_019256228.1:33158-34325 GCF_002742605.1 Olea europaea var. sylvestris | reverse complement strand
TTTTATAGGTCACATATTATTTTTATGTCACAAATCAAAAAATTTATAGGTCGCAAATTATTCATTGGTCATAGAATCAAAACTTTTATTGGTCGCAACTCATTTATTCATTGCAAATTATTAGATTAATTAACCACGATTAATTTTCAATCACAATTTAATCAATTGTGAGTCATAGTCACAAATTTTAGATCACATATTACAAATAACCAATTATTAGTCACAATCAACCAAATAATTGGTCACAAGCATCCAACCCCATCTCATTCCACTTGAGACCATCGCCACAACCACCATCACTATCACCATTATCACCCCGCAACCTCCAAAATATGGAAGCTGCAACTACTACCACTTCAACAACCAAAACCAATGCCTCATCAATATCAACGACATGTACCACCACCGCACCACTATCACTACCACAATCACCTCCACCGAACCACCGTCAACGTAGCAGAAAATTTGAAATAAAAATATGAACTGCACACCACCATCATAACCGTCGCACTGCACACCATCACACCATACACCACCATCACAGCAACCATAGCCACAACTTGAAAACCACCTTACAGTACCCAAACACTATCAACCAACACAACACCACCACAAAATCCCTAACACATGCCACTATTTGCACCATCTCACCACACCATAGCCACCACCCCTATCAACAATTTTAGCCACCGTCAACACCACCACAAAATCCCTAAACCCACCACCGCCTGCACCATCTCACCACACTACAGCCACCACCCCTACCAACAATTCTAGCCACCGCAGTCACCACTCATCAACTGGAAGAAGGCTCATCGTCCTTGTACGCGGCGACTTATCTTTTCAACATAGCGTCGTCGTGAAGACGGCAGGCTTGGCCTTGAAGCGACCTATGATGGCGGTGGTGGTGTCAAGCTACTTTGCACAGCCTCACTCCGATGGGTCACTTTCCAGCAGAGAGATAGAGAGAAGTGAGGTCTCTACTGGCGGAGATGTGAGAATAAAGAGAGGGAAGTGAGGGAGAAATAATGTAGGGTTTGAAATTGTGTATGGTAAATTAATTAATTTTTAAATGTATTCATTAATAAAAAATCTGATTTTTGATAAAGTAAACTTAAGATATGATTTATGAAATGGAATCTTTAAATCTATTAGATTATGTAATTT
>NW_019256228.1:20208-27700 GCF_002742605.1 Olea europaea var. sylvestris | reverse complement strand
AGAGAGAGAGAGAGAGACAATGATGGATTGTTGCGATCGGACAATGAAAGCTAGAGGTGGGCGTGGGTCGGTTCGGTTTGGTTTTAAAGAGGACCAAACCGAACCAAAATTTTCGGGTATCTTTAGAATCGAACCGAAACAAAATTTTCGGGTATCTAGTAAATGGAACCGTCTGGTCCAAATATAATTATGGAACCGTTTGGGTTCGAGTCGGATCGGTTCGGTTCAGTTCTGCACTATAATTAATTTTTTTAATATTTATAAAAACACTATATAAATACAACTAATGACACATTCAATCGTAGTTTTACAAATTAACATAATCAAATTTAATAACATGTAAATAAAAAGTTATCCAACAACATTAATTTACCAATGCTTACAATTTACAAATACTAAAGAGTAGATACTAATACTAAAACTTCAACTATCCATCAATTGCTTGACTTGTCATACTCACTATTAAGAAACTCTGCAATAAAAAATTGAAAAAGCACAATTAATTTATTAACAAACATAAATAAATAAATAAATAAATAAATAAATATATATATATATATATATATATATATTACGTGTCTCCATGTCCTCATAGAACTCCATCTCTTCAATGCAAACTCTATCTTGGAAAACTTTCAAAAGTCTAGATTCTTCCCTTAACCAATTTTGTGTACGAATCAAGGCCTCAACTGTTCTAGGAGTTAAAGAACTCCTAAATGGATCAAGAATGCTCCCTCCAGTACTAAATGCTGACTCAGAAGTAACTGTAAATACAGGAATGGCGGGAACATCCTTTGCAATCTCAGATAAAATTTCAAATCTTGATTTATTGATCTTCCACCAATTCAAAATGTCAAAATTTTCATCACTAGCATCTTCAGTGGATTCCATTAGATATCATTGTATCTCATCTTTTCCAGAAAAATCCATTTTGTTAGTTTTCAATTTCTTGTACCCAAAATCAAAATTACAATCACCCCAATCATCATCACATCATCATCATCATCATTCGAATCCTCCAACAAAGTGACTCCATCATTAGATTCATCGTCCCCACTTCCGCTTCCACTCAGTCCATTGTTTAAACGATACCATCTCTTTTATTGGTTATATAAAGCATACAATAATTTTATGACCTCATTTTTTGTGGCTTCAACTTTAACACTGTCATGCAAAATACCAATGCAATGTACAACAAACTCCAACTTATACCTAGGATCAAGCACGACTGCTACAATCAAAATCTTATTCATTTTATCAACTTTACACCAATACTTTTCAAGCTTAATCTTCATGCTATTTGCTACTACTTAGCAAATAATCTTGCTTCTAATCCATTTTCTTCAAAATTTGCTCGATTTTACAAACTTCATGGAAGTAAATATTGGAAGTAACACTCAATGAAGCACTAAACTTCAATGTGACATCATAAAAAGTTCTTAGAAACTTGACAAATTTTCTAGCTTTCTCCCAATCATAACTTGTAGGTGGCCCCTCTTTTTCTTTTCCACCTTCATTTTCATCAAAATATTTACAATAAAATCCGTCTTCTTCCTCCATTCTTTTAAAAGCTTTTTTCAAAATTCAATGCACTATCCAACATTAAGAATGTTGAATTCCATTTAGTAGGAACATCTAAAATAGCAAGTTTTGTGCATGCAATCTTTTCCCTTTTAATACAACATTTAAATTTTGTCAACCTGGAAGGAAATGATCGAAAATATTTTACCGCATTGCGAATACTATCTATAGATGGATTAAACTCTTTCAACCCTTCTTTAACAATCAAATTGACTATGTGTGCTAACAATGTACATGCAGATAAGAGCCACCTAAAATCATAGTATCATCGGGTTTCAAATTCTTCAACTTGTTTTTCACATAAACGATTGCTGCATCATTTGTGTTTGCATTGTCTACAGTAATGGTACCCACACACTCTATTCCCCAATCGAGTAGGCACGTCTCAATAATCTTCCTAATTGTCTCCTCTTTATGATTTTGAACCATAGAAAAACTCAATATCCTCTTATGCTGTTTCGAACTTCTATCAATAAAGTATGTTGTGACTGCCATATAGTTAATGTTTTGAATTGAGGTCCAACAATTAGTGGTTAAAGAAATCCTTTGCCTATCCTTAATAAAATTAATCCTCAATGATTTCTTTGTTTCATGGTAGAGATGTAGCACATCTCTGGAAATCGTTCTTCGAGAAGGAATCTCAAATCTAGGACAAAGTTGACGAACAAATTCCTTAAAACCCATACCTTCCGCAAAGGAAAAAGTCAATTCATCAATAATAATCATCTTAACCAGTGCTTTTCTACACGTCTTTATTAAACACCGTCGGCATAATACCTCCATCATCATTTTCTCGAGTGATTAGTGGTTGGTTTTCATCAATTTTAGAGTTCTTATATGCATAATAAGTTTTTAAATGCTTCCACATGCTAGAAGTTCCACTATTAGTGTCAGCCTTAAATGTTCTCCCACAGTAATTACATTTTGCTCTTTCTCTACCAAGTATCTTAGTGAAATGATTCCATATTTCTAACCTCTCATTAGGCTGTTTTTTGTCTCCCATTTGAGCATCCATAATTGGTATTACCTTAACAAGACACTTGATTAAATCCTGCACAAACAATGTGGAACAAAATCATCAAACATTAATGAATGAACAGAGAGAAACCAACAAAACATTCTGGAAAACCCTTAAAGAGCATAAGCTAATAGCTAACTAATCATGTAAGTCAGTATACAAAAACCATCGAGAAATAAGCTAACTGCAAGGGACTGTCTTGCTATTTGTTTCCATTTTTATACTATGATTGCTCCTATGCTACAATCTAAAAAGTCAAGAAAGAAGGCAACCTCATATATTAATTTTCACTATGAAACATATTTCCATGAAAATGATATGCATACATTTTCCTTGTTATCAGGCATATAGAGTGAAATATTACCGTAAGCGAGGGAATAGGGGGAGGGACTGAGCACAACCCATTTTTGAGGAGAGAGAAATAAAAGGGCAGAAATCAAAAAGACCCAAACTAAGCACCCAAAATGCACCCACCAAAGGGAGTCATCAACGAATCACTATGGAGGAGACAATGGATGAGAATCTCAATGCCATGTGAATTCGCAAATTGGGTTGGCTTTATAGGGATTATTATTACCTAATACCATAATGCAAAACTAAGCATTTGAAACCCTCAAGGAAAAGAGAAGAATTCCTACTTTCCCAGTTATGTAAGTTACTAGACCAGTGGATCCAGTACAAATTCCAAAATTTCAAATTGTAACAGCATTCAGTATTCAAATTTTGAACAGAAAGTATAAAATGTGAAAAACCAATTATTCACCTATCATTTCTAAAGAATATAAAATATTTTGGTTTGAAACAATCAAGGCACTCACAGAAGTAGTGAAAATGAACGGCAACGTGAAAGAACTCACCAAAATTTGAACTCTAGAAGGTGGCGAACGAAAGGTTAAAACTTGTCGGACCTCGAGTGGAGAGGGTCGGACTATCTGAGAATGGAGGTCACAGTTTCGATCAGCGATTGTATAGGCTTGGGAATGTCAACGAGGCTGGGACTGCGAGAGTCAAGAGCTGCAAACAGCGTTATGCACTTATGCTTGTAGCCTGTAGGTATTTAGTTTGCACTTTAGTGTTTAGGGCTATTTAGATGGGTTGGATCATGTTGGGCTAAAAATTTTTAAAAAAATAAATTAGAAATGAAACAATAAAATGGGTTGGGTAAAAAATTTAAAAAATTAGAAATGAAACAAATTATTGGGCCAAAAATTTAGGTTTAGAAATTGTTAATTTAAAAAAATTTGGGGGCCATTTTTTTTTTTTTTTTTTTTTTTTTTTTTTTTTTTTGCAAAAAATGCATTTTGAAATAGTGATTTGATGGAAAAAGTGTTATTAAAAATAAAGAATAAATCTGAATTTGTGTGTAATATTATTTTATTGAAAAATGTGTGGTTGAAAAAAAAATCATATTTTGGAAAAAAAAAAAGAAACATGGCCTAAAATTTAAATATAACAATTATTTTGTTCAAAATGGACATATATAATTCTATTATACATATTACCAATATTTACCAAATGATATTGTGGCTGAGATTTGCATAATTCAAAGGAAAAGCAATTTTTACATCATTTGAAAAATAATTCATAGTAATTCAATTTTTGCAATTTCATTCCTGTCTACATATCCAAAAAATCACTATAACGAAGGAAATAATATTCATTCGAGTAAAACTTAACATATATTATTCTGTTCAATTAAATTTCAAAATTCGGCAAGTGCCACAATGGTTTGGCTCTCCATAATGCTAAAGAGATATGGCAGGTTCGAATCCTCTCCATATTTCATTAATTTTGGTAAAAAGGGTAGAAATAAAAATATTGCACTAAAAATTGGTTGAGAAAAAATTCGAGCTCCGGACTTCTAATGTGAATTGGCAACCTCCGACCAATTGAGCAACAAGAGATGAATGGAAATTAATTGAATTACCAGTTATATAAGTTAAAAAATTTATCTATTGTCGATAACAAAAATGGCTCCTGGCGGATCCAGTTAAGGTGGCCGCCCTAGCTCGCCAATCCCTGGATCCACCCCTGCTTCACGACCTTCATTCCGTCGAATTTGTTCGTTAGTGATGACTTAAAGTTTATTAGAATTGACATTTGGCTTGCTTTTATTAATTAATTTGATAATATGAAATGATATTAGAATTGCATTATAAGAAACTATTTGATGGTAAAGACGTTACTTTGCATAGCTTATGAAACAATAAAGTAGATATAAACTTAAAGATACACTAACGTTCAATTTCAAAACATAGGAGACTGCTTCACGACCTTCATTCCGTCGAATTTGTTCGTTAGTGATGACTTAAAGTTTATTAGAATTGACATTTGGCTTGCTTTTATTAATTAATTTGATAATATGAAATGATATTAGAATTGCATTATAAGAAACTATTTGATGGTAAAGACGTTACTTTGCATAGCTTATGAAACAATAAAGTAGATATAAACTTAAAGATACACTAACGTTCAATTTCAAAACATAGGAGAAAATATATTATTGGTAGTAACAAATATATTACGAGTAATTTGAAATATAAAATAAGGATTTTGCTACTTGTATATAAAAATGGTATACAAGTGATTATTGAAAATAATGTAGAAAGAAAAGATTCAATAAAAAAAGTAACTATATTTTAAATTGGCAAATGATAGAATGTCATGTAGATATTATATAATCCCTTATGTAAATCTAAATGTACATGTAGTAAGGTCATAAAATAAATGTTGGAGGTTAAGTTGCAACAATTTATAGTTAAGTGACTAAAATGTAAATTCCTTAAAGTTGTGTGACCTCCAAGGTTTGTTATCCTAAATATATTGGATTAGGGCAAGGAGAAATAAATTTCAATACGAATCCACTTTCTGTCAATTCTCAGTCATCTAAAAATTAAGGAAAAATCGGCGACGCCCCGTTTCTTTGATTGATCATCCTGTACAATCTGCAGTTAAAATTGGTTAATATGTTTGAATTGTTCTTCACAGTGGCGTTTTCTGCAGTCCCTACATCCTTCAATCAGAAGCTTGAATCTATTTGTGGAGACGATGGAGGATATGTGGAGAGAGTCAAGTGTTTATACTGGCAGGATGTATCCTCGTTTGAGGTCTGCTTGTGGTAGGATTTTGAATTGCATACTCAATAACACTACTAGTTAAATTATTTCATTTTGAATTCAGAGATAGAATTGAACCTACCCAGATGGGCTCAATACATGTAAATTCTTGGCTCTTTTTTCCCTTTTCATGTGGGGATTTAGCTATCTGCTTGTGTTTTTGGACCGATTTGTAATGGGATTTAGAGGACGGATTTGCTGCTGGAGGTGTTCTTGCGAAATTTGTATGTATATTCAGAGAATCAATAAAAGAAAAATTTATAGAAGCGATCTGTTCGATTTTTATGTACTTCGACCTCACCCTATTCATGTTACTGTAAGTGTTATGCCCTATGTCCAATCAACTTTGAACATAAATATTTTGATATATAATTAATTAATGTAATTTAATGACAGATCTATTATTTAATTAATAGACAATTAAATAAATAATAGAGTTCGAAGATTCAAACCTCCGTAATTTATTAATCATAAGGAATTGTGATTGTGAGATACAAATTGCATCTGATTGAATCTTAAATCATCCATGGACGTAAGTAATAACGATATCCGATAGACCATCACGTGTGTCATTTCTTACTTGTGAAGTAAGTAGCTGACCTCACAAGGTAAAGTGTGGTGACACTTAAATGAACACGTGGATGTTTTGTTATAGAACAAAACATTGGATACCCGCCGAGAGATTCCACATGGATAACTATCTGAGTGTCAGTGATTAATCTCTAATGTTCGGTAGTGGAATTGGTCCTTTGACTTGAGGTCGTCATAGTACCTTATATGAGGACAGTCATACTTTGGCGATGTTAGATGTTGCTCTGAAAAGGGCCACTAATACGACATCGTTCGGGTACATCAAGGATTGTATGAAGGTTGTGATTTATCAATAAAGGATTCGTCACTTTTAGATAGTAGGATATTATGATCTGCGTTTCATTCAATTAAGTCAATGATGAAATTCTTGGTCAAGGTGTACTCATAAGTCGAAAAGAAGTTTTCGATTTATATTGACTTAATAGTGGAGTGAAAGATATTATCGACATTCGAAATTGACACACTTTCATATCTCGTAGTTGATCGGATCATATTGACGAATGGATTATAGTTTCACGGTAAACGAACGAGTTCGATTTTGTCACACCACATGACTTTTTCGTCATATGTATTGCCCTGACACATTGCTAGATGTCAATCAGGGACGTCGAGTGTGAATTGACGATAAAATTAAAAGGGTGTTTTAATTTATCAAATTTTGATTAGATCAAAATAATATTTCACGTCGTTAGGCATCGTGATCGGAAGCCTGATGGGTCACACACAAAAGAGAATTGGAAGATTGCAATTTATCAATTAATTAATTTAACAATCGTTGGATAAATTAAATAATTGGGTTGGTTATTTATAGGCCCGAATTAATTGGATTAATTAATTCATAGACCGGATTTAATTAAATGGTTTAATTAAATATTGGACCGGACCGGGCCAGGTCCATTTGGGCTTATATAAATAAAAGGTTAGAGTTTTCAATTCATATGGTCTTCATTATTCTTGCTAACACAAGAGGAAAAACCCTAGAAACTGCAATCTTATTCTCTGTGTGGATCACCGTTGGAGGCTGGACAATTGGACAACTGTGGTGGCGAATCAAGATTGCTGGAACGAGAAGAAAAACAAAAGGTTTGCAGAATTCTTCAAAAGTATAATCTTTATCACGATTTTTATTTAAACACAAAGGGATCCTCGGTAGGAATCGAAATAATTTTAATTTTCCGCTGTACAT
>NW_019256228.1:10059-12516 GCF_002742605.1 Olea europaea var. sylvestris | reverse complement strand
GTATAGATGAATTGTTTTTCAAGAAATAATCATTGTCACAATGCTAGGTCATATAATTAGTAGAAAAATACGAATTAAGGGAGTGTTTGTTTTCTATTTTTGTAAAAATGAGAATGAAAAATATAGTTGTTATGGATCCTATATAAAATATAGAAATTCAAATTTAATGGCTTGATGTGATGTATAACGGTCATATTTTTAATTTTAATGGTAAAAAAATGGGAAACAAACAAGGACTAAATCATGAAGTATTAAATTCCCCGGCCTTTCAGTACGTCCCAAGCACTATGAAATCTGAAATTTTAGCACTTATAATGAACCTTCAACTGGCATACTCTGATAGAAAAATTTAGGCCGATTATGTCCAACTGCTAAGTGCCCTTCTCTGTTTCTTCTGGATTTGTTCCTCTACTGTTTTGGTGATTTAGGAAGGTTTTGCACCAAAATAAAGGTTAAGAAAATATTCTAGGCAAACGTTAGAGGGGTATTGATTCAATTACCTTTTATTTTTTAATGGCAGCTTCATGTCCAGATTTGAAAGTTGCTATTTTTTAACAAATTATTGCTACATGTTTGGGAGGACATTGAAAATCATTCTTGATCAAGGTATTATTTTATGTAATAGGCTTTGAATGTAATTGGATTTGTGCAACTTTCATGCTAAATATTATATAAAGGGTAATTTGCACATTTCATCATCAATCTTTGCAAAATGTAATAAATTTACCATAAGTCGTATTTTAGCTTCATTCATCCTCAACCTCTCAATTATGTAGTAAAATATGCTCTACCATTGGTCATTAAATGTTGAATTTGCCTCTCACTTCAAACAAAAAATAAATCCCTGTTTGTTCACCATTTTTTTGAAAAAATACATTATAAAACAGTATTTTGACATCATTTCAATCACACATTCTTTAATAAAATAATATTACACGCAAATTTTAAATTTTTCTTATTTTTTAACCACACATTTTCCATCAATATACTATTCAAAAATACATCCTTATAAAAAGAATGAGGCTCAAACAAGGGCTAAATAAATAGATAAAAGAAGTCAATAAAAAAATAAAACATAAGAAAAATTGCAAATGAAGTCATATAACTTATCACAAAGAATAAATAAACTCACATCAAACAATTAAGTCCTTGTTTGTTGGTCATTATTTGGCCAAAACAATATTTTGAATAATAAGTTTTAAGAGAATGTGTAATTAAAAAGTAGAAAAAATTCTAAATTTTATATGTAAAATATTTTATTATATGAATGTGTGATCGAAAATAAAATGACTATATAAAAAAAGAGTTTTTAAGTAATGATTATCAAATATGAGTTAATTACATATTAATACATAAAAGAAAAATAACTTAGAAAATTTCATCTTCCCAATCAAGTGCGCTCATCTGCATTCTCTACACCTAATCAATCGGTAGGGAATGCAACGAGGCAGGTATGGAACGAGTCGACAATTTTCACCACCTGTTCGTCAAGTATTTTGTCACCTTATCTCGTTTTCATACCCGATTGAAGTGGGACGGGGAGGGGCTTATTTATCGTCTCGTTTATTTATGTTTCCTAATTTTTATTTATTTTATTTTTTATATCTATAGCTTGTAAATATTATTACTTTTTTTTTTCAATTTGTAAAGAAAAATTCATGCTTTTTCTTTAAAAATGATGATAAATATTTTATTTCTGTATGATAAAAAACTTAAACTGAAATTAACTTTAAATGGGACGGTAACTATGTTTTTCGTACCCATCCCAACCCAGTTTACTTAGTTTGGTGGGTAATTCCCGTCTTATTCGAGCCGAGTTTTCACTGGAATCGGGTTGAATGAATATTTTTACCAATTCAATAATCAACACCTCCAATGTCCCATCTCATTTCTGCGAAACCAAGGAGTGATTTTCTCCCCTAATTAACTCAAAACCAAGGGAAAAATTCCTATTGATTTCGCACCCTAACTTTCATGACATGTTTTATGTTGCGATTTTATTATTGATGTGGATCTGATGTTTTCAATGGAATCCTTTTGAAATAGTGCTCTTGGTGATTGGGTTTCTTGATTCAGTGCCTGGTGGATCTTGTAATCGTAGATGACGATGATGGTGGTTTGTTAGAGTCGAGCTTGTTCGGTTCTATGTTGGAAAGAGCCTGATATGCAGCAATATGATCAGTAGTGATACAACAGTTTTTGGGTGGTGAATGGATTCTTTGTTGGAATCAAGCCTAGTGTGTGGTAGTACTGATGGGATCAATGCCGATAGGGAAGTTTTTGGGTGGTGAGTGGATGGAGCCAGTACTGTCGTTCCTACCAGTTTTACTGTATATAGTTTTAGTGGCGTGGAGGGTTGGTGAGGCACTAGTCAGTGCAGTGATGAATCCAAAATTGTTGGTGAGCTAGGAAGATTATTGATCATTGATCGTTAATCGTCAACGGTCGCAATAGCAA
>NW_019256228.1:0-4306 GCF_002742605.1 Olea europaea var. sylvestris | reverse complement strand
ATTCGAATAATTAGAATGCATTATATTTTAAATTATTTATATGATTGCACATGTGATATTGTTACTCCTTACATCTATTACCAATGTGTTAACCTTGCCGCGTTTTAGACTTATTATGAGTTTCACAACACTATAATAAAAAACTAATTATCTAATTGGTATAAACAATTAAATAATACAATGGGAATGCAAGATTAATCATAAAATACAAGAAATACTAAATTGCTGGTGTTAAACTAAAATAAATAATTAACAGGGTTCATCTTCATCCATTAGAAAAACGGAACTAGGCTAGTATGATTTTGTATAAATTACAAAAAGAATAACAGAAAATATTTCTCGAATCATAAAATAATGCAAAGATATTGATCTTCAAATCCAAAGTTGAAATCTTCAATTTCTTGATGTAATTGACATCCAATTCTTGTTAGGGTTTGATCTTATCCATCAAAATATAACAATTTGCCTATTGTTCTTGATGAATAATGTGATTTAATTGTGTAAGTAGAGCCTCAAGAAAGTTCGCAATGTTTCAACTAGTTTTGCATGTATAAGAATGCAAAAATCTGCCCAACATCGCGTAAAATTTCAATCCAATTAAAATTCTGGTCTAAAACGAAATTGCAGCGACAATCTATAGTTTTCCACAATGCGTGCATGTAGGCATACAAGCCGCATGCATGCCATACAAATTGTTGGGTATCAACTCATTTTGGCTTAAGCCGATGCGGAGGCGACACTTTTTCCACTCGCCCGTGCAACTTCAATTTTCATATTTGTGTGTTTCGGTCCCAGCTTTTGGATAATATTCATGTTAAGACCCATTTTCATGCAACTCTAATCCTTCATTTTCCAATTGCTTCCAATTTAGTCCAATCATGTCCGAATCAACTATCAAAAATTCACAATTTAGTCCCCAACCTTTACCTAACAACCTTTGTCCAATTTAATAAATTTATATCAAGTTCTACCTAACAAAAAGAAAAATATAAATATAAATATAATTAAGTCATAAGTTAGCAACATTAATAACAGTCAGCCTCATTTAATGGTCCATATAAGTATACAAAGTACACTTATCGAGAGTAAATGGTGAAACTTTTATGAAGTAAGTATGAAACACTTATTTCCTTAACAAATAAAAAGAAAAAAAGTAAAAAGTCTAACAGAATGAGTTTCAACATCTAATTCTAATCAGAAGAAATGCCTCAAGATAAGTGGAATATGTTCAGACACAAAGTATTTACGTGGTTGTAAACTAACTTTATTTCAAATTTATTAGACATCAACTTGCATATACTGTTTCGTACAGAAAGCTATATAGGGAGATACTTTAATTAAGGGCAGCGTCCAAGAGTTTAGAGTGCACTTCTGGTGAAGGGATTTTATAACTTAATTCAGTAGGTTGGTGTAAGGACAAGTCTGTTATAGACAAACCCAACAGAATTCAATCCGATTCTGCTACTCCAAAACAAAGTCAGATATAATGTATTTATTTTGAATGGATTAGAGGACTTTATGATATGGAAGGGGGTGAAACTCTTTCTCTCAGCCATGTTCTACGTTTCGCTAAGGCTAATGGACTTAGGGTTAGTATTGCAGAAGTATGTTTTGGTACGTGTTGAGGGAAATAAGATGGCGCATATTCTTGCTTCATTCGATACTACTTGTCCAATTGCTTTTAATTAGTTTGATTGTATTCCACTTTTATCTCACCCGTTGTCAAATGAAATTGTGGCCAACCCACATAAAAATTGTTTATTGTATAGATTTTGGATAGTCAATATATTTTGATAAGCTCAAATTCACAAAGATAAATTGATGAAACTCACTGTAATTTATTATTGCATATATGAAATTAAATTCACTAACGTCTCAGCAGAAAAACCTAACCTAGCAATCGCCAACCATAGGAACCACCTACGTAAAGAAAATCAACTTAATTTATTCACTGTAGAAAGGGAGACTAATTTTAAAAAATTTAAGAATCGGTGTCTATATATAGAGCCAACAATAAATCTCCATTGCCAAATCCAAAGAAGAGAATTTAACTAAAGAGTGAAGGAACCTCACATTTTTTAGTTGCCATGTCGAGCTACAGGGAACGCCAGTTGAGTGTTCTGCTAGCTCTTTTGTGCACACTTGTATGTGTAAATGCTACTATATGCATACCTAAGATTGGAATTTTCTGTCCACCTCGACCACCACCTCCTCCTCCACCACCACCTCCACGGTCACCAAGCTCTCCTCCACCTCCACCGCCACCAAGCTCTCCTCCTCCCCCGCCTCCACCTTCACCTCCACCTCCACCGCCACCAAGCTCTCCTCCACCACCACCAAGCTCTCCTCCCCCACCTCCACCTACTCCCAGATCACCACCACCTCCACCTCCATCGCCTTCCCCACCTCCACGTACTCCCAGATCACCACCCCCTCCACCTCCAACACCACCAAGATCTCCTCCCCCACCTCCACCTACTCCTATATCACCTCTACCGCCACCAAGATCTCCTCCCCCACCTCCACCTACTCCCAGATCACCACTACCTCCACTTCCACCGAGGTCTTGACCACCATATCTATCTATAAGTTGTTGGACGAGCTTCCAATCTTCTCTATCGCTGTAATGTTATCAATATTCTAGGGGAAACGTTAAAAGCCCATATTACATTACAATCACATTGGTTGTAATATTAATGTAGCTCAGAAAAAAAAAAAAAAATCCTACAAATTTCCAACAATAAAACTCTTTTGAAAGTTTCCTTTATCAACTTTCTATTGGCAACAAAAAACTTGGAATACGTACAACTTCATATCCAGGACATAAGAGCGTGGAGTTCCTAGCATTGAATAGTGTTATACATGAAATAAATTTACAAATACTGTATCCAATCTGAGATATTGTTTGTAAATGTGTTGTAATATATATGTGCATTAAATAAAACAGATGTTTCCCCTTGGGTATCAAAGTGTTATATTTAGCTTCGAGATACTTTTCTAACTGCTATTAGTCAATTGTATTGCATGAAAATCATTACAAAAGATAAATCTATTTGGTTTCTATGACTTACATGTGTAGACTTATCATTATTAACGATTGTGCGTCTTGTTAAATACAATGGACACAAATTGTGTGCTAATACAGATTATCCTTGAAAACAGTTGGTGATAATGATGTGCTTACCCCTACACTAAATAATTATTTAACTCATTTACAACAAATGAATTACTTAATTCAGTTGGATTGGTAGAATATGAAACGGTTCATGTTTAGACTCTTGATGGAAAATGTGAAAGACAGTGGAATGTAGTAATATTATTGTCATAGAGGAGAAAAATAGTTCCTGTGCGAGACTCAAAGGTCAGACCGTGATATAATGACTTTGTTATCCTTGTAAAATTATGATTTCATCTTGTGCCTTCTTATTGGATTTGGACGAGGCCCATTAGAGTTCGATCGAAGTTAACGAAGGCCCAAGTGGCAACCAAGTAAAAGTCCATAATCGGGGCTCTCCAGAGGCCAGCCGAAGTGCCTGTAGACGTATCCATTGTTATGCCTACAAAATTACATATTGATGGGCTTGGACTTAGGCTCACATCGCATAACCTTCTTGGCCCAATTCATTTCACTTGTGTGTATGTGTGTATATATATAAGGAAATGATCTTCTAAACACCAGTGCTTAACTTATGTTAAGCATCGGTGATAAGGCAAGTCATGTAATTGGTGAATAAGTTAATGGTAAATCCCATGTATTTAATGATTTACCAATTAAATCATTCTTGTGTATATATATATACTCGAATCCATTACAATAAAGGGAAAAAAAGGTGGGAAGTGGCTGGAAACTTGTTGGCCCATTTTTGTATGTCAACATATTGGCGCCGTATGTGGGAAATCGATACATTAATCATGTTCTACCACATACAAAAGCCACGGGAAAAACATAATTTTTTCAGGCAGTTTGTTCTACCCAAAAATCATGGAGTCAGCCATCAAAGAAAGAAGAAAAATGGCTACTGAAAATCTGCTTGAAAAAAGGATCTTCCGGTTAATCCGTTAATGGTTGAAGAAACCACTATGAAAAATGGTTATTTTCGGCCATGGAAATACTGCAAATGAAGTTACTGGAGAGAGAGAATTTTCACTATCAAAAGGAATTTTAAATATTTTTGTTATGATTCCACAAAAAAAATGAGGAAGAACTTCTCTTTGCCTACTCGAAGCTACATGCTTGAAGAAATTTTGTCCAAATAGAGTTTTTTTTACAGTAAAGTTGAATAATTTTTCCAAGCAATTTATGATA
>NW_019256227.1:0-1138 GCF_002742605.1 Olea europaea var. sylvestris | reverse complement strand
GAATGGGCTAAAATTTGACAGGTCGATCGGAAACGGAAATCGCGCCGGTGGCAATTTCGTCATTTTTCGCGACGGCGTCGATACGTGCTAAAATTTTGACCGGTCGATCGAAAACAAAAACCGCGCCGGGGGCATTTTCGTCATTTTTCGCGACTGTGACGAAATGGGCTAAAATTTTACAGGTCGATCGGAAACAAAAACCGCGCCGTGGGTATTTTCGTCATTTTTCGCGACTGTGTCGAAATGGGCTAAAATTTGACAGGTCGATCGGAAAATCGCGCCGTGGGCAATTTCGTCATTTTTCGCGACTGTGTCGAAATGGGCTAAAATTTGACAGGTCGATCGGAAATGAAAATCGCGCCGGGTGTAATTTCGTCATTTTTCGCGACCGTGTCGAAATGGGCTCAAATTTGACATGTCGATCGGAAACAAAAATCGCGCCGGGGTCAATTTCGTCATTTTTCGCGACGGCGTCGATATGTGCTAAAATTTTGACCGATCGATCGGAAACAAAAATCGCGCCGAGGGCATTTTCGTCATTTATCGCGACTGTGTCGAAATGGGCTAAAATTTTACAGGTCGATCGAAAACAAAAACCGCGCCGGGGGCAATTTCGTCATTTTTCGCGTCGGTGTTGGAACGGTTCAAATTTGACAGGCTGATCGGAAACAGAAATCGCGCCGGGGGCAGTTCAATCATTTTTCACAACGCTGTCGGAACGGGTTCAAATTTGACAGGCTGATCGGAAACAAAAATCACGTCGGGGGCAATTTCGTCGTTTTCCGTGACGGTGTCGAAATGGGCTTAAATTTTACAGGACGATCGGAAACAAAAACAGCGCCGGGGGCAATTTCTTCATTTTTTGCGACTGTGTCGAAATGGGCTAAAATTTGACAGGTCGATTGGAAACGAAAATCGCGCCGGGGGCAATTTCGTCATTTTTCGCGACTGTGTCGAAATGTGCTAAAATTTTACAGGTCGATCGAAAACAAAAATCGCGCCGGGGGCAATTTCGTCATTTTTCGCGACTGTGTCGAAATGGGCTAAAATTTTAAAAGTCAATCGGAAACAAAAATCGCGCCAGGGGCAGTTTCGTCATTTTTCGCGACGGTGTCGGAATGGTCTAAAATTTGACAGG
>NW_019256226.1:0-1138 GCF_002742605.1 Olea europaea var. sylvestris | reverse complement strand
TCATTTTTCGAAAGTGTGACCACTTGCATATTTGGAACGCTTGTATTGTCGGCGTACAAAGAATTGAGCGTACCTTTTGCACCTGGTGTCCGTTTTGGGCCCGTAAGTCCTTTTTGGAAATGTAGCGACCATTTAGGATTGAACTCACAACTTCTTCGTGACGTATGAGGGATTTTGGCCATTTTTTGAAAGAGTGAGCACTTACATATTTGGAACGCTTGGATTGTCGGCGGACGAAGAATTGAGCGTAACTTTTGCACACGATGTCCGTTTTGGGACCATAAGTACTTTTTGGAAATGTAGCGACCGTTTTGGATTGAACTCACAACCTTGTCGTGACGTAGAGGGATTTTGGCCATTTTTTGAAAGACTGAGCCCTTGCATATTTGGAACGCTTGGATTGTAGACGTACGAAGAATTGAGCGCAACTTTTGCACTCGGTGTCTGTTTTGGGACCATAAGTACTTTTCGGAAATGCAACGACCGTTTTGGATTGAACTCACTACTTCCTCGTGACGTATCAGGGATTTCGGTCATTTTTCAAACGTGTGACCACTTGCATATTTGGAACGCTTGTATTGTCGGCGTACAAAGAATTGAGCGTAACCTTTGCACCCGGTGTCCGTTTTGGGCCCGTAAGTCCCTTTTTGAAATGTAGCGACCATTTTGGATTGAACTCACCACTTCGTCGTGACGTATGAAGGATTTCGGTCATTTTTCGAAAGTGTGAGCTCCTGCATATTTGGAACGCTTGGATTGTCGGCGTACCAAGAATTGAGTGTAACTTTTGCACCCGTTGTCCATTTTGGGCCCATAAGTACTTTTTGGAAATGTAGCGACCGTTTTGGATTGAACTCCCAACTTCGTTGTGACGTATGAGGGATTTCGACCATTTTTCGAAAGAGTGAGCACTTGCATATTTGGAACGCTTGGATTGCCGGCGTACGAAGAATTGAGCGTAACTTTTGCACACGGTGTCCGTTTTGGGACCATAAGTACTTTTTGGAAATGTAGCGACCGATTTGGGTTGAACTCACAACTTCGTCATGACGTAAGAGGGATTTCGGCCATTTTTTGAAAGAGTGAGCACTTGCATATTTGGAACGCTCGGATTGTCGACGTACGAAGAATTGAGCGC
>NW_019256225.1:0-1138 GCF_002742605.1 Olea europaea var. sylvestris | reverse complement strand
CGCGGTTTTTGTTCCCGATAAACCTGTTAAATTTCAGCCCATTCCGACACAGTCGAGAAAAATGACGAAATCGCCGCCGGAGCAATTTTTATTTCCGATCAAACTGCCAAATTTCAGTTAATTCCGACACAATCGCGAAAAATGACGAAATTGCCCCCGGCTTGATTTTTGTTTCCGAACAACCTGTCAAATTTCAGCCCATTCCGACATCGTCGCGAAAAATGACGAAATTGCCCCCAGGGCGGTTTTTGTTTTCGATCAACAAGTTAAATTTCAGCCAATTTCGAGACAGTCGAAAAAAATGATGAAATTGCCCCGGCGCGATTTTTTGTTCCCGATAAACCTGTCAAATTTGAGCCCATTCCGACACAGTCGAGAAAAATGACGAAATTTTCCCCGGCGCGATTTTTGTTTCCGATCAACAAGTCAAATTTTAACTAATTCCGACACAGTGGCGAAAAATAACGAAATTACAGCCGGCGCGGTTTTTGTTCCCGATAAACCTGTCAAATTTGAGCCCATTCCGACACAGTCGAGAAAAATGACGAAATTTTCCCCGGCGCGATTTTTGTTTCCGATCAACAAGTCAAATTTTAACTAATTCCGACACAGTGGCGAAAAATAACGAAATTACAGCCGGCGCGGTTTTTGTTCCCGATAAACCTGTCAAATTTGAGCCCATTCCGACACAGTCGAGAAAAATGACGCAATTACCCCCGGCGCGATTTTTGTTTCCGATCAACAAGTCAAATTTTAGCCAATTAGGACACAGTCGCGAAAAATAACGATATTACACCCGGCGCGATTTTTGTTCTCGATAAACCTCTGAAATTTGGGCCCATTCCGACACAGTCGAGAAAAAATGACAAAATTGCCCCAGGCGCGATTTTTATTTCCGATCAAACTATCAAATTTCAGCCAATTCCGACGCAGTCGAGAAAAATGGCGAAATTGCCCCCGGCGCAGTTTTTGTTTCCGATCAACAAGTCAAATTTCAGCCAATTCCGACACAGTCACGAAAAATGCCGATATTACACCCGGCGCGGTTTTTGTTTCCGATAAACCTGTCAAATCTGAGCCCATTCCGACATAGTCGAGAAAAATGACGAAATTGCCCCCGGCGCGATTTTTATTTCAG
>NW_019256224.1:0-1138 GCF_002742605.1 Olea europaea var. sylvestris | reverse complement strand
CAAGCCAAATTTCGGCCCATTCCGACACCGTCGCGACAAATGACAAAATTGCCCCCAGTGCGATTTTGCTTTGTTAATTTTCACTCCAGCACTTCTTCGGCCTGACATAATTAATAAAGAAATTAATTATTCGGAGGCCCAAACGAAGGAATTTGGCAAAAATCCCGCTATCCCGGGTTTGTGCCCCGAGCCCAATTTCGCGGGCCGTTTCCAATCAACCTACCAAATTTCGGTCCATTTCGACACCGTCGTGACAAATGACTAAATTGCCCTTGGTGCGGTTTTTTCTTTGTTAATTTTCTGACCAGCACATCTTCAATCTAACATAATTAATAAGGAAATTAATTATTCGGAGGCCCAAACCAAGGAATTTGGCTAAAATCCCGTGATCCCGGGTTTGTGCCCCGAGTCCAAATTTGCGGGCCATTTCCAATCAACCTACCAAATTTCTGCCCATTTTGACACCGTCGCGCCAAATGAAAAAAATTGCCCCTAGTGCAGTTTTTCTTTGTTAATTTTCTGTCCAGCACTGCTTCAACCTAACATAATTAATAAGGATATTAATTATTCGGAGGCCCGAACAATGGAATTTGGCTAAAATCCCATGATCCCCGGTCTGTACCCCACGTCCAATTTCGCAGGTCGTTTCTAATCAACCTGCCAAATTTCAGCACATTCCGACACCGTTGCGAAAGATGACAA
The DNA here is from genome assembly GCF_002742605.1 of Olea europaea var. sylvestris. Taxonomy (NCBI): domain Eukaryota; kingdom Viridiplantae; phylum Streptophyta; class Magnoliopsida; order Lamiales; family Oleaceae; genus Olea; species Olea europaea. The sequence goes on along the minus strand of NW_019256224.1, from coordinate 436 downwards.
ATTTGCCCCTTGAGCGGTTTTGCTTTGTTAATTTTCTCTCCAGCACTTCTTTAACCCGACATAATTAATAAGGAAATTAATTATTCGGAGGCCCAAACGAAGGAATTTAGCTAAAAACCCGTGATCCCGGGTCTGTGCCCCAAGTCCAATTTCGCAGGCCGTTTCCAATCAACCTACCAAATTTCGACCCATTTCGACACTGTCGCGAAAAATGATAAAATTGGCCCTGGTGGGGTTTTTCTTTTTTAATTTTCTGTCCAGCACTTCTTCAACCTGAAATAATGAATAAGAAAATCAATTATTCGTAGGCCCAAACAAAGGAATTTTGCTAAAATCTCGTGATCTCGGGTCTTTTCCCTGAGTCCAATTTCGCAAGCCGTTTACAATCAACCTTCCAAATTTTAGCCCATTCTGACACCATCGCGAAAAATAACCA
>NW_019256223.1:0-1138 GCF_002742605.1 Olea europaea var. sylvestris | reverse complement strand
ACAAAAGGGTAAAATTGTAAATGTTCAAAAGTTTGGGGTCAATTTGTCAATAGTTAAAGGTTAGGGGTCATTGTGTACATGTGCAAAAGATGAAGGACTCGGTTGCAATTTTGACAAAGTGTGCTAGGGTTCGAGCTATGAAGTAGGGCAAGATGTGTCGTTGAAATTTCACTAGCTGCTCGCCTAGTGGTCGCTCGAGCAACAAAAACAGAAAGGTCGTCGCTCACTTCTCGCCCCCACTTCGCTCGAGCGAAACAGTGTCGCTCGCTTTTCGCTCGAGTGACAGTGTTACCCATAAAACCCTATTTTCCTTTTTTCGACATTTTAACCCGACTAAAAAGATCCAAATACACTGCATATAAAAAAAATTGTGCCAATTTTCAGTTTTGCTCTTAAGGGATTGAAGTTGAAGAAAACTCTCTACATTTTGATTCTCTTATTCAACCCCATATTTGATTTGAGCAATTACATAAAAAAATATCAAATCAACATTCACCAAACACCAAAACACAACCTTCTAGAGCTTTTGTTGATTCTTGGAGATCAAGGAAGGAGATCAGAGTCCCGATCATTAGAGAACAGGCGGTTCTCTTGAATCCACAAGAGATAGACAAAATCAAGAGCCGGGAATTGGTGTAGCACACAATCCAGGAGGGCTAGGTACCGGGAGTTGGTGCAGGATCACGCATTCCAGGAAGGCTTTGAGAAAACTATGGTCAGGATGTCAGAAAAATCAGTGTAGGTTGAGTCTGGTGATTGTAAGTTTCATTTTCGTTTATAGTGGATTCCTACTGGCTTGGGCCAGGAGTTTTACCCACATTGGGGTTTTTCCGTCATCAAACAATTGTGTTATTTATCTTTCTACAATTAATTTAAGACCAGTATTCAAACATAGGATAGTAAAGCATGTGAACTGATCTGGACAAATTAATATTTGTGAAGTGTTGCAATTATTAATTGATTGAAAAAGAAAATTTCGCGTAAACACCTATTCACCCCCTCTAGGTGTTGATTGGGTCGAACTACGATATTTCAAGTAGTATCAGAGCCAAATCTTGAGTCCTGACCCATAGTTGTCTAGATGAGTCAATCAGTGTCCGTGTCTTCGTATTTTGTCGGAAGCAACTATACCTATTGG
>NW_019256222.1:0-1138 GCF_002742605.1 Olea europaea var. sylvestris | reverse complement strand
GAGCGTAACTTTTGCACACGGTGTCCGTTTTGGGCCCATAATTACTTTTCGAAAATGTAGCGACCGTTTTGGATTGAACTCACAACTTCGTCGTGACGTATAAGGGATTTCAGCCAATTTTCGAAAGAATGAGCACTTGCATATTTGGAACACTTGGATTGTCGGCATTCGAAGAATTAAGCGTAACTTTTGGACACGGTGTCTGTTTTGGGCCCATAAGTACTTTTTGAAAATGTAGCGACCGTTTGGGATTGAACTCACCACTTCGTCGTGACGTATAAGGGATTTCGGCCATTTTTTGAAAGAATGAGTACTTGCATGTTTGGAACGCTTGGATTGTCGGCGTTCGAAGAATTCAGCGTAACTTTTGCACACAGTGTCCGTTTTGGGCCCATAAGTACTTTTTAGAAATGTAGCGACCGTTTTGGATTGAACTCACAACTTCGTCGTGACGTATAAGGGATTTCGGCCATTTTTTGAAAGAATGAGTACTTGCATGTTTGGAACGCTTGGATTGTCGGCGTTCGAAGAATTCAGCGTAACTTTTGCACACAGTGTCCGTTTTGGGCCCATAAGTACTTTTTAGAAATGTAGCGACCGTTTTGGATTGAACTCACCAATTCGTCGTGACGTATCAGGGATTTCGGCTATTTTTCGAAAGAATTAGCACTTACATATTTGGAACGATTCTATTGTCGGAGTTCGAAGTATTGAGCGTAACTTTTGCACACGGTGTCCGTTTTGGGCCCATAAGTACTTTTTGGAAATATAGCGACCGTTTTGGATTGAACTCACAACTTCATCGTGACGTATAAGGGATTTCGGCCATTTTTCAGAAGAATGAGCACTTGCATATTTAGAACTCTTGGGTTGTCGGCGTTCGATGAATTGAGCGTAACTTTTGCACACGGTGTCCGTTTTGGGCCCATAAGCTCTTTTCGGAAATGTAGCGACCGTTTTGGATTGAACTCACAACTTCATCGTGATGTATAAGGGATTTCAGCCATTTTTCGAAAGAATGAACACTTGCATATTTAGAACTCTTGGGTTGTCGGCGTTCGAAGAATTGAGCGTAACTTTTGCACACGGTGTCCGTTTCGGGCCTATAAGTACTTTTTGGAAATGTAGCGACCGTTTT
>NW_019256221.1:0-1138 GCF_002742605.1 Olea europaea var. sylvestris | reverse complement strand
AAAATGACGAAATTGCCCCCGGCGCGATTTTTGTTTCCGTTCAATCAGTCAAATTTCAGCCCATTCCGACACCGTCGCGAAAAATGAGGAAATTGCCCCCGGCGCGATTTTTGCTTCCGATCAATCGGTCAAATTTGAACCCATTCCGACACCGTCGCGAAAAATGACAAAATTGCCCCCGGCGAGATTTTTGTTTCCGATCAATCTGTCAAATTTTAACCGATTCCGACACCGTAGCGAAAAATGACGAAATTGCCCCCGACGCGATTTTGGTTTCCCATCAATCAGTCAAATTTTAGCCCATTCCGACACCGTTGCGAAAAATGAGGTATTTTCCCCGGCGCGATTTTTGCTTCTGATCAAACAGTCTAATTTAAGCCGATTCCGACATCGTCGCGAAAAATGACGGGATTGCCCCCGGTGTGATTTTTATTTAGGATTAATCTGTCAAATTTTAGCCGATTCCGACACCGTCGCGGAAAATGACGAAATTTCCCCCGGCGCGATTTTTGTTTCCGATCAATCTGTCAAATTTTTGCCCATTCCGACACCGTCGCGAAAAATGACGAAATTGCCCTCGGAGCGATTTTTGTTTCCGATCAATCTGTCAAATTTTAACCGATTTCGACACCGTCGCGAAAAATGATGAATTTGCCCCCGGCGCGATTTTTGCTTCCGATCAATCGGTCAAATTTGAGCCCATTCAGACACCGTCGCGAAAAATGATGAAATTGCCCCCGGCGCGATTTTTATTTCCGATCAATCAGTCATATTTAAGCCCATTTCGACACCGTCGCGAAAAGTGACGATGTCGAAATGGCCCCGGCGCGATTTTTGTTTCCGATCAATCTGTCAAATTTTTGCCCATTCCAACACCGTCGCGAAAAATGACGAAATTGCCCCCGGCGCGATTTTTGTTTCCGTTCAATCAGTCAAATTTGAGCCCATTCCGACATCGTCGTGAAAAATGACGAAATTGCCCCCGGTGCGATTTTTGTTTCCGTTCAATCCGTCAAATTTTAGCCGATTTCGACACCGTCGCGAAAAATGATGATATGGCCCCCGGCGCGATTTTTGTTTCCGATCAATCTGTCAAATTTTTGCCCATTCCAACACCGTCGCGAAAAATGACGAAATT
>NW_019256220.1:0-1138 GCF_002742605.1 Olea europaea var. sylvestris | reverse complement strand
TAGAAATGTAGCGACTGTTTTGGATTGAACTCACCACTTCGTCACGACATATCAGGGATTTCGGCCTTTTTTCGAAAGAATGACCACTTGCATATTTGGAACGATTCTATTGTCGGCGTTCGAAGTATTGAGCGCAAATTTTGCACACAGCGTCCGTTTTGGGCGCATAAGTACTTTTTGGAAATGTAGCGACCGTTTTGGATTGAACTCACAACTTCATCGTGACGTATAAGGGATTTCGGCCATTTTTTGAAAAAATGAGCACTTGCATATTTGGAACGCTTGGATTGTCTGCGTTCGAAGAATTGAGCGTAACATTTGCACAAGGTGTCCGTTTTGGGCCCATAAGTACTTCTTGGAAATGTAGAGACCGTTTTGGATTGAACTCACCACTTCGTCGTGACGTATTAGGGATTTCGACCATTTTTTGAGAGAATGGGCAATTGCATATTTGGAACGCTTCTATTGTCGACGTTCGAAGAATTGAGCGTAACTTTTGCACACTGTGTCCGCTTTGGGCTCATAAGTACTTTTTTGCAATGTAGCGACCGTTTTGGATTGAACTCACCACTTCGTCGTGACGTATTAGGGATTTCGACCATTTTTCGAACGAGCGAGCACTTGCATATTTGGAACACTTGGATTGTCGGCGTACGAAGAATTGAGGGTAACTTTTGCACACTGTGTCCGCTTTGGGCTCATAAGTACTTTTTTGCAATGTAGCGACCGTTTTGGATTGAACTCACCACTTCGTCGTGACGTATTAGGGATTTCGACCATTTTTCGAACGAGCGAGCACTTGCATATTTGGAACACTTGGATTGTCGGCGTACGAAGAATTGAGGGTAACTTTTGCACACTGTGTCCGCTTTGGGCTCATAAGTACTTTTTTGCAATGTAGCGACCGTTTTGGATTGAACTCACCACTTCGTCGTGACGTATCAGGGATTTCGGCCATTTTTCAAAAGAATGAGCACTTGCATATTTGGAACGATTCTATTCTCGGCGTTCGAAGTATTGAGCGTAACTTTTGCACACTGTGTCCGCTTTGGGCTCATAAGTACTTTTTGGAAATGTAGCGACCGTTTTGGATTGAACTCACAACTTCATCGTGACGTATAAGGGATTTCGGCCATTT
>NW_019256219.1:0-1138 GCF_002742605.1 Olea europaea var. sylvestris | reverse complement strand
GATACATCTGATACAATTATAAAGCTAAGGGATGTCTCTGATATTGTCTCATTAATTTTATCACTTGAGCATGCACTATTTGTTGGAAAACCTATCGATGTCTTCGCACTATTGAAAATTGGCATGACACGTCCTTAACGTATGTCCTTGTGATCGACACTATCAACCTATTGCAAAAAACTTCTTTTTTGATGCAGTCCGTCTAATATTGCCATCGATAATGCGTGGGAATGTCACATGAAATAAAGGCGATGGCCAAACAATCCTCACATTGTCTGCAGCTATCATATCCCTAAGTGACTAATTCTCCCACTAGATGATGAATTATTTATTATTTTCTAGTGAAGAGAATATCACTTTTTGGTAGTAATATAAGCACAATTGTATTGTGCACAATTTAATATTCCATGAGAGAACTAAACATCTTAAAATTGATTGATCGATATCTCGGTGTCAGTAGCAGTTTGGGACCATCACATTCAATTTGTTCCTTTCTCCATGCAAATTGCTAACTTGTACAATTCACATTCCTCTTTGTGATTTCATTTCTTATTTGTCAAACTCTCGATACTTCTTGCATCATCATAAGTTTAAGGGACGTGTTGATTTATATATTAATTTATATCTTTAAAACTTATTTTTTTGGTATTTTTCATCATGCTATTAATCAAGAATCCTAGCCTCACTTTCTCCATATTTTGGTCATTGATGTTAGGTTTAATTATAATCGGCAATTCTGCGAACAAAAAGAGTTAAATTGAAAAAGTATAAAAGTTGAGTAGTTAGGGAAAGTTTTGTATAATAGTGGTTGGTAGATTAGGCTTACAACTCGAAACAAGGAAAGAAGAACTGCCGCAATTTCGCTTGCTTCTCACCAACACATCGCTCGAGCGGTGAAACCAAATGGACATCGCTAACTTGTTGCTAGAACCTCGCTCGAGCCAAAAACCATCGCTCACTCTTCGATGGACTGTCGCTTAAGTGACATTAGGGCTGGACATCGTCCGATTCGGTTCGGTTCGATTCTAATGAGAACCAAAATGGACTCGAATTTTTCGGGTATTCAGTAAGTAGAACCATCGGGTCCAAATTTAATTATGAAACTGTTTGGGTTCAGTTCCATTTGGTTTAATTTGGT
>NW_019256218.1:0-1138 GCF_002742605.1 Olea europaea var. sylvestris | reverse complement strand
AATGACGTAATTGCCCCTGGCGCGGTTTTTGTTTCTGATCAACCAGTCAAATTTTAGCCCACTCCGACACAGTCGAGAAAAATAACGAATTTGTCCCCGGCGCGATTTTTATTTCCAATCAACATGCCAAATTTCAATCCATTCCGACACAGCCGCGAAAAATGAAGAAATTGCCCCCAGCGCGATTTTTTGTTTCCGATCAACCTGTCAAATTTTAGCCCATTCCGACAGAGTCGCGAAAAATGACGAAATTGCCCCGGCGCGGTTTTTTTTCCAGATCAACCTGACAAATTTGAGCCCATTCCGACACAGTCTCGAAAATTGACGAAATTGCCTCCGGCGCGATTTTTATTTTCGATCAACCTGTCAAATTTTAGCCCATTTCGACACAGTCGAGAAAACTGATGAAATTGCCCCCGGCGCGGTTTTTTTTCCAGATCAACCTGACAAATTTGAGCCCATTCCGACACAGTCTCGAAAATTGACGAAATTGCCTCCGGCGCGATTTTTATTTTCGATCAACCTGTCAAATTTTAGCCCATTTCGACACAGTCGAGAAAACTGATGAAATTGCCCCCGGCGCGGTTTTTTTTCCAGATCAACCTGACAAATTTGAGCCCATTCCGACACAGTCTCGAAAATTGACGAAATTGCCTCCGGCGCGATTTTTATTTTCGATCAACCTGTCAAATTTTAGCCCATTCCGACAGAGTCGCGAAAAATGACGAAATTGCCCCCGGCGCGATTTTTGTTTCCGATCAACCAGTCAAATTTCAGCCCATTCCGACACAGTCTCGAAAATTGACGAAATTGCCCCCTTCGCGGTTTTTTTTCCAATCAACTAGTCAAATTTTAGCCAATTCTGACATAGTCGTTAAAAATTACGAAATTGTCCCTGAAGCGGTTTTTGTTTCCGATCAACAGTCAAATTTTAGCCCATTCCGACACAGTCGAGAAAAATGACGAAATTGCCCCCGGCGCGATTTTTTTGGTTCCGATCAACCAGTCAAATTTTATCTCATTCCGACACAGTCACGAAAAATGACTAAATTGCTCCCAGCGCGGTTTTTATATCCGTTCTTCTTGCCAAATTTCAGCCAATTCCGAAACAATCATGAAAAATGACGAAATCGCCCCT
>NW_019256217.1:29876-34330 GCF_002742605.1 Olea europaea var. sylvestris | reverse complement strand
CCGAACGATACCGTATTAGCAGCCCTTGACAGAGCAACATCTAACACCGTCAAAGCATGACTATCCTCATACGAGGCACTATGACGACCTAAAGTCAAAGGATCGATTTCATTACCAAACGTTAAAGATTAACCACTGACACTCAGATAGTTATCCATGTGGAATCTCTTAGCAGGTCTCCAATGTTCGTTCTATAACAAAACATCCACACGTTCATTTAAGTGTCACCACACTTTAGCTTATGAGATCAGCTACTTACTTCACAGGTAAGAAATGCCACATGTGATGGTCTATCCATAATAACGATATTCTTATCTCATTATTACTTACAACCATGGATTATTCAAGATCCAATCATATGTAATTTGCATCTCACAATCACAATTCTTTTGATTAATAAATTACTTAAACTTGAATCTTCGGACTCTATTATTTAATATTATTTATCAGAATATTAATTTAAATAAAATAATAGATCTTGCCAAAAATAAATTCATTAAACGTATTAAAAGTGTTTATAACCTAAATCAATTGGATCTAGGGTATAACACTTACAGATCTGTCTACCATTATACACCAATAGAGTTACTTGTAAGTTCTTTATCATTCCATACGTGATTATTCATCATGCAAGTCTTTTAATATGATAATTATTGTGTTAGCATCTATACCCTCATGTCGATTTTGCAACTCAGTTGACATAGATGCAAGCATCACACATGTAGTAGTATTGTTGTCACTTTGTTTATTGCAACGGTTACGTCTTTTTTAGTCAAGTCACCAATAGGTGTTTCTAGAAAGGATTACTCAAGGACATAACTAATTTTATTATGTTGGAGAACAATTCCCAAATTGTAGTGCAAATCAATAAATCTTAGCTTGGTTGGTTATCATTCAATATGCCTCTCAAATACATACGGTTACTGATGATTCAAAAATATAAATGATGAAAAATAAAGAATTAATGTGTAGCTAAAATTGCGTCAATCAAACCAACATGATTTTTTTAGATTAATTATATTCTCACTATTTGACTTAAATTTATGATCATCTCACATAAATTTATGGAAGACATACTTGATTCCCAGTTGGCTAGAATCCCATCTTAGTATTGAGAACTTAACTATACTTAACAAACCTTAATAAAATATTTGGGTAAATACTATTATCAAATATATTTTCGTGCAACTCCTAGATCATTAATGTGATAGTTATTTGTCTTCACACATCTTATGTATTATTTTAACATGTCTCTAGAATACATCTCTCCAAGTGTACTCAACAAAAGATAAATTTTAGCTAAGTCGAGTCCATTATTCAGAAAATATCTAATATTTCATACTGTCAAATATCCCCCTAGTAGTCCGACTTGAGTGTACTCAACATTTTGAGACAATACAAGACTCTCGTTTTTCACTATAATGATGGAAGATAAAAAATAAGTTGACTTAATATTTTAGCAAAGCATATATATGTAAGACCCGTTTCTATCTTTCCTGGGCCAAAGAGAAGACTAGTTAGCTAGTTTCTAGATAGCATTGCATTGACTCATGCAATGCATCATTCTCATGGTCTTCTCAATCCCTAGTAGTCCGACTTGAGTGTACTCAACATTTTGAGACAATACAAGACTCTCGTTTTTCACTATAATGATGGAAGATAAAAAATAAGTTGACTTAATATTTTAGCAAAGCATATATATGTAAGACCCGTTTCTACTGGGCCAAAGAGAAGACTAGTTAGCTAGTTTCTAGATAGCATTGCATTGACTCATGCAATGCATCATTCTCATGGTCTTCTCATCTTCTTGTATTTTCAATTATCTGGCTGTAACATGTATCCCATGCTAGATGGCACATCAGCTTAATGAATTGGATACGCATGCCAATAATAATAATAATAATAATAATAATAATAATAATAATAATAATAACAACGGACTTGCAGGTCCATAATAATTAAGATCACACAAGTCAATAAAGCAAAACGAATAAAACTAATGATTCAACACATCCACATGGTCAACTCCATAATTATCCACTAGTTAAACATTCATTATATAAATGCATTCTTATAGATTATTAAATATTATATGTAAACATATTTCAAGTTTTTAACAATTGTGGTCGTCTAAACTAGTTTTCTAGGTCAAACTCACTACGAAACTATAGAAAACTATTTCAACTTGCTGTTTAAGAAAAAATCATTCCAAATATTTTTGTTTTTGTAATTTTTCTAAGTTTATATGTTAAAAAATGTTATGATTATATAGTTTGATATGCTAAAATTCTGTTTTAAAAACTTTCTTTAATCTCATATTTTGGAGATTAACATTAAAGAACTCATGCTTCATAACGTACTAAGTTATCTAAATTTGGGACGTTACACGTGCACATGGAGATGGACACCGATTTGGACGGGGAGGCGGACTGGCAAGTGGAATAAACCATGGACGAAATATTCAACAAAACTATTAGCAACAAGGCAGCAATTTCAAAAGGAACAAAGCAAATGAAAATAGTAAATCCAAAAATGAGCACGAAGAAAGTTACTTGAGATATGGAATGAAAGAGCATTGGGCACGTACTTATCGTACATCAAAATATTTTGTAGATCTCTATCAAAAATCAATCCAGGAAATGGAAGTGGAAACAAATTTTGATGATTATAATAGTTCAATTTATGTGACTCATTTGGATGTCTCTAATTTCTTTGTTTGATTGATAGTGCAACTACACATGCTATTCTTTAAAACAAAAAATATTTTTTTGACTTAATATTAGAATAAAATAAAATTAATATTATATTTGTTATATCGAATATTATTGAAGGCTCTGGAAGAGTTTGTATTATTTTATCAAAAAATACAAAATTATGTATTAATGATGCACTTTATTCTAGCAAATTTAGAAGAAATTTGCTTAGTTTTAAAGATATGTGCTGCAATGGATATCACTTTGAGATGATACAAGAAAATAATATTAAATATCTTTGCATGACTTCTTTTTGTATTTGGCCAGATCGGATAAAAGAAAAATTTCAGATACTCCTATCTAGCATGTATTATACATTTATAAAAATGATTGAATCAAATATTGTAAGAATCAGAAGTTCGTTGACCCGAAAAGTTTTATACGTTGGCATGATCGATTTGGACATCCAAGAGCTATAGTGATGCGTCGAATAATAAACAATTCACATGGATATTCTTTAAAGAACCAAAGATTCTTTTACCTAATGATTATCTATGTGTAATTTGTTTGCAAGGCAAGTTAGTTACTAGACCTTCCGCTACAAAAGTTAATATTGAAACTCCAACTTTCTTAGAAAGAATCCATGGGGTCAATACACTTACCATGTGAACCATTTCATTATTTTATGATATTAATAGATTCTTCTACTAGATGATCACATGTTTGTCTACTTTCTATTATAAATGTAGCTTTTGTTGGACTACTTGCTCAAATCATGACATTATGAGCTCAATTTCCCGATAACTCAATCAAGACAATTCGTCTTAACAATACTGGTAAATTTAGATCACAAGCATTCGATGATTACGTATGTCAATTGAGATTGTTATTGAACATTTAGTTGCGCATATCCACACACAAAATGGTTTAATAGAGTCATTTATTAAATGTTTACAACGTATTGCTAGACAAACTCACAGCTTCTGTTTAGGAACATGTCATATTACATGCTGCATCATTGATTCGTATATGACCAACCACCTAATATCAATATTCACCTTCGAAACTTCCATTTGTTCATAAACCTAATATTTTTGACCTACGGGTTTTTTGTAGTGCTGTCCCAGTCCCTATTTCATCCCCACAATACATTAAAATGTGTCCTTAATGAAGGCTTGAGATTTATGTACGTTTTGATTTACCATCTATTATTAGGTATCTTGAACCTTTAACGGGTGATTTATTTATTGCACATTTGCATATTTTTATTTTGATGAAATGACTTTCTCATCTTTGGGAGGGAAAAATTACATCCTAAAAAAATAGGTAAAATCTCTTGGAATGAAACAACTCTATCTCACTTTGATTCCCGTAACATCAATGTGAGCAAAAGGTAGAAAAATCATTCATTTGTAAAATGTTGCAAATCAATTATTTGATATATTTGTTGACACAAGAAATGTGATATAATAATATTTACCAACAAAAAATATTCTAGCAAATATTGATGTCCTAATAGGACAATCTGCTATAGCAAATGAATCTCCAATAGGCCAGAAGCGTAGTCGATTAGTTGGTTCAAAAAACTCTATACCTTGAAGAAGAAAAATATCAGAAAAAACTAACCAAAAACTTTAGAAGAAGTAACATTAGAAAATATTGATCAATAAAATATTGAAAATATGGTTACTGAAAAACCACAGGTGTCCAAAAAAATGAAATTTAAATGAATTATAGATGAAATAATGTTGTTATAGACAA
>NW_019256217.1:21088-24380 GCF_002742605.1 Olea europaea var. sylvestris | reverse complement strand
TGGAACTACCAAGGCTTTGTCAATGGTTGATCCATCTAGATAGGACGGGCGTGCTGTACATTCGTCAGAAGAGATAAACTATTTTTGTTATTTGGTTACATTGATAGGAAATTAGATTTTTTGTTATTTTTTATTAATTGATGGACTGTTGCTATAGTTTTTCTCCAACTCAAGTGAGGCTTTTATGAATAAAAAGCCTGATGGGCTTTTTTTTTTTCTTTTTTTTTTCTTTTTAAGAATATCTTGCTATTATAACTAATGAACAAAAAGTTGAATCTGATGAGCTTGCCTATACTTCCATTATTGTTCACTTGTCTGATCAAGTATTAAGAAAGGTTGGAAAATTGGATAATGCAAAAGCCTTATGGGAAAAATTGGAAGAACTTTATTTGGCTAAGTCATTGCCTAATAAAAATTTTCTTTTAGAAAGATTCTTTAGCTTGAAAATTGACATATCCCGAAACTTAGATGATAACCTTGACACTTTAAATAAACTTATGCAAGATATAACTAATGCTGGGGATAAAGTATCTGAATAATACAAAGCTGCAATTCTCCTAAATTCCATACCTGAAGCTTATAAAGATGTTTAGACTGCTATTAAGTATGGCAGAGAGTCTTTAACAATTGAGACAATGATTAATGTTTTAAGAAGCAAAGAATTGAAAGTTAAATCTGAGAGACATGGCAAGGAGAATGAAAACTTGTTTGTAAGAGGTAAATCACTGACCAGACAAAGTAATAATCAGGGTAACCAACATAATCAGTGGAATAATGTCTCTAAGAAGAAGGGGAAGGGTAGACAAAGGCCAAAATCTAGAAATGGAGCTAGAAAATGTTATGGTTATGGCAAAACATAACATTACATTAAAGACTGCTTTAAAAAAATTAGCAAAGAGAGGTTAAAATTAAGGGAATAATATTGAGCCTCTAGGAGAGTGTACTGTTGATGTCTATGTTGTGACTGAGTTCACATCTGATTTGAATTTCGCAACTTATGTAGATAATTCAAGTCAGAGTGTAGAGTGGATCATAGATTCAGGTTGTACCTTTCATATGACCTCTAGAAAGCATTGGTTGCTTGATTTTGAGGACTACGATGGAGGTAAGGTAGTTATGGGTTACAATGTAGCCTATAAAGTGTTGGGGATAGGTAATGAGACTTTAAAATTTGATAATGGGTACACCTTGACCTTAGAAAGGGTGAGGTATGAACCATATTTAAATAGAAATCTGATTTTTCAGTTGGGAACTTAGATGACATAGGTCTCCAAGGAAATTTTGGAGATGGTTTCTTTAAAATAGTTAAGGGATCCTTAGTTATTTTCAAGGGTATTAAAAGAAATGGGATCTATGTCTCTAAGGCAAATGTGTTGAGTCACACTACAGAGTCCTCTATGGTTGAGAGTGACAACACATTGAAATGGCATAATATGTTAGCCCATGTGAATGAGAAAGGTTTACACATCTTAAGTAAGAGGGGTGCCTTTGATAGTGATGTGATTTCTAAAATTCCCTTTTGTGAATATTGTACCTTAGACAAACAACATGACTTCATTTTAGTACAAAGAAACATAGGACTACTTCTATCCTAGAGTTATACATTCTGACTTGTGGGATCCATCATCCACTACCCTCAAGTTGGGAATATGTACTTTTTATCCTTAATTGATGACTTTTCAAGAAAAAGTATGGGTATTTATTGTAAAACAAAAATCGGATACTTTAGAAAAATTTAAGACTTGGAAAACTTTGATTGAAAATCAAACGGATAGAAAGATTAAAATTCTAAGGAGAGATAATGGATTAGAACTTTGTAACGTTGATTTTGAAAAATTGTGTAAGGATGATGGCATTTTGAGACATAAAACAATACCATATACTCCACAACAGAATGGTATAGCTGAGAGGATGACTATGACAATCCTAGATAAGGTTAGATGTATGATGTTTAGTTCAGGTGTCCCCTTAAGTGTTGTGGAGGGAGGCTGTTATGATAGGAGTTTATATTATAAATAGGACCCCAACTAGTGCATTAGATAGTAGGACACCTGAGGAAGTGTGGACAAGTAGGTTGGCCGACTATACTGTACACTTAAAAAACTTTTGGTTGTGCACCATATTCACACCAAAGTGTTGGAAAAAATGAGCCTAGATCCCAGAAATGTGTTTTCACGGGATATCCTGAAGGAGTGAAGGGGTACAGGCTTTGGGAAAGAGAAATTGGGAGTTTTAAGATGATAACCAGTAGGAATGTGACCTTCAATGAAAATGAGATGCCTTGTTTAGATGGAAAGGTCTCTAGTGAGGTGCCTAAGGGTCAGGAAAAGAAAAATACTAGGCTACAGGTGAAACTTGAACATTCACTTGATCTTGTTGAAAATCAAGACGAAAATGAGATTGTGGAAAAATCAAGTGTTGAAACTATTCAAGAACCTACTGAGATTATCAGTTAGCTAGAGATAGGATTAGAAGAGAAATAAGAGAGCCCATTAGGATGCAAGAGTATATATCATTTTCTATGTTGTCATATTAGGATTTGACCTTTAAGGAGCTTAAATCCTATGAAGCGGCTATTAGCTGTTAGTTTTCTAAAGAACGACGGCTTGCTATGGAGGAAGAAATGAGGTCCTTAGTGAAAAATAATACTTGGAGCTTAGTGCCTAACCCTGAAAATAAATCTCTAGTTCACTGTAAGTGGGTTTACACAATTAGAGATGGCAATCCCCCTAATCAGCACCTTAAATTTAAGGCCAGATTAGTGGCTAAGGGGTTTACTCAAAAACCTAGTATTGATTACAATGAAATCTTTTCTCCTGTTGTGAAATGTATTACCACTAGTGTAATGCTTGCATTAGTTGCATAATACGATTATGAATTAGAGCAAATGGATATTAAGAGGAATAGGTCACAGCAGTTGTTAATTTTGTCACAAATTGATAATGTGAAAAAGGTGTTATCCATGTTTGCTATGCATGATTCTAAATCTGCGATATTATCCCTTGTATATCATTTTAAGTTGAGTAAAGATCAATCACCACATGATGAATATGTCATTAAATATATGGAAAAAGTACCATATTCTAACGCTGTGGAACGTACACCATGGTTTGCACCTGACTCGATGTTGCACATCTATAAGTACCTTAAGTAGATTTATGTCCAACCCTGGCCCTGAGCATTGGAATGCAAGAAATGGTTATTAAGGTACTTAAAAGGCTTAGCAGATTTACGCTTATGTTTTAAATCAGTAAAAAGGGAGTTAGTTTAAAGGGATATGTAGATTCTAATT
>NW_019256217.1:9174-13935 GCF_002742605.1 Olea europaea var. sylvestris | reverse complement strand
TCGAAACACTCTTTGTCAACATTTCAGATAGATTCCGACTCTCTTGAATCTTCTCTAGTGTTAAGATTCCATCCTTCAAAGTCAATATGTTGACATAATAACAAACTTGTCGATGCTTTGTCCTTGCATGATAAATAGGAATTTTAACTAAGTGAATAGCGCTTTGACTGTCACAATGCAACTTACTATTCCTGTACTTGTGACCCAATCCAAAAAAGACTACAAGTCTATCATCTCTTTGCTAGCTTTAGATACAGTAACATACTCATTCTCAGTAGTGGAAAGAGCAACTATCTTTTGTAGCTTAGATACCAACTAACTGTTTTACTACCCAAAGAGTGTGTGTGTGTGTGTGTATTTCCTAACATGTCAACGTCTATATAGTCTTGTAATCCCAAACCTGATCTCTAAAATATGAAGCTAACCCTGAAGTACCTATCAAGTGTTTGAGATTCCACTTTACTACCTCCTAGTGCTGTTTGCCTGTATTGCTCATATATCTACTCACCACAGCATGTGCTATGTCCAATCTTGTACATACCACGGTATACATAAGACTGTCAATAGCAGAGACATAAGGCACCTTGACCATGAGGCTCACTCATGCTCTATAAAGGGTAACTACTTATTTGATAGAGGTTCACGAAATTATTTCTTTCGATATTAAACTATTGCAAGTGTACGGTTCGTTGACAAGTAATAAGGTGGAATACTGAGTTCCAAATATCGTTCCACTAGATCGAGTAGTTCAACTTTATCTACCTTAGTCTTAACCGAAACTAATTTATCAAAATTTAAGTTTTAACTTAAGAAAACCCTAATTTAGCAAATCCCTAATTATGGAAAGCCCTAATTCAGCTAGAATGATTGTTGAATGAATTTGAAAAGGCAAAATGATGTGTCTAAATGAATTTAAATGCAATATGATGATTGGAACACAAGTTGACTTTACTCAATGAAATTTAAACGCACTAGGATCACAAATTCCTATGTAATGATCACATAAAACCCTAATTTCACAATATGACAACGTGATTGGTTATTGAAGAACCAATGCTTCTAAATCTATGCAACACATTCTCTCGGGCAATATTGAACCTATTCTTATATACCACCAGCCTATATCTTTGACGGATGCATATACATAAGAATGCATGTGGTTTTATGAGCAATTAACGATTCACGCAAAGCATAGAGGTATATCTCTATTCCCTATCGGACCTTATGATGATCTGTACAATGTCAGATTTATGTCCCTTCTCTCGAATGCAAGAAATAAATAACTATACATCACATAATCTCATGCACTTAATTATGGAATAAATTAATGCATATAAAACATTCAAATAATCAAATACGCCTTTAATTGTCAAATTGCAAAAGTTAAAATCCAAAGATCACATTACATAGTTCATCGATCTCCTAGTACAAGAATATCTAACCTAACATGGAGAAAATAAAGGAATACATGAATTTTTGAAGATAAAACATTACCGCGTTATGAATTTTGCATGAAATCTCGATGATCTTGATGAAATTCTTCGTTAACCTCCTTCCAAGTCATCTCCAAGATGTGTTTTGTTATCTTCCAATGCGTTCTGGCCTGAAATCTGACGAGTCTAGACTTTATATCACGTCCAAATCGAGTTTCAAAAGAGTTTTAACAAAAACAGGAAACTGTAGAAACGACTCCCAAATTTTGCCTATGCGACCACATAGGTATAAATTTTTTAGCATTTTCAGTTTCGGTAACCAAGCTCGCGACCACATAGAAGAATCACTCGCGGTCACATAGAGGCCCATTTTTTTAAGATGATCATTTTAGTCCTTGAACTTTCCTCTCTTCCACTTTGGCCTTGTTTCTTCCTTCTTCTCATTCCATCGACCAATATTAACCTCTAATTAGTACTTGGCTCGATCAATTCTTTGATTGCTACTTCGGTTCATCTTTTGGACAATTTCATTTTAGTCCCCAAACTTTCATTTCTCTTTGTTCTTGTCCTCTTTCTTGTCTTTCTTCTGCTGATCATCTGGCATTAACCCTGAGTTGATACCCCTTCTCGATTCACCTTTTAGTTCAACTTTTGGATATTTGCACTTTGGTCCCTGAAACTTTCACTTTGCTTCATTTTGTCCCTTTTTGAAATCTTTCCTCGTGGATTTCAACATGTTCGTCAATATAGCCTACGACATATAGATTAAATGAAATTAAGTCACAATTCAAACACTTTGCTCAGAAATTAGTTATGTTTGTGAACTAAAATAAGTGTGTAAAAACGCACTTATCTCCAATTGATAACCCGTTTACTACTGATTGGGCCCTTGGCCCTTATTGTGACCTAATGAACTTAACTTATTTACAAAATTAGGTTGCTTATATTCTCGTGTTTCCCTTCAGCCTCTCAAGGCTATGTGTGATGTGTGGGCGACTTCTTGGCTCTTTCTCTATCATCTTTGCTTCGACCTTCTCATAGCCTTTGTGGTCTTCTTCTTTGTAATTCAACCCTCCTTAGTGGTGGTTCTCTAAGTGCGTGAACTTTTTAGCAATCGTGAGGGCTTTGAGATTTTTAGGGTCGTTTGTTTTGAGGTGTTGATTTGGATTGTAAAACTATGTCTGTAAAGCCTTGGTGGCCATCATATTCTCACTCTACATCTAGTATAAGAGCTTTGAGATAGAAAATCCAGCCAAAATCACAAGAGATGAGCAATTTTTTCAACTAACTCGAATCTAAAATTTGTCAATTCCAGCTAAACAAGACCAGCGCAGGATAAACAGAGGTCAGACCCATAACTAGTAGGTAGAAATGCCTCCGGTGGTGAGGCGCATGGCTGAGACGACGATGGTACATAGCTGAGCATTCTAGCAAGCTCTCTTAAGGCAGTTTCCTTATTTTGACCTCTTGAACATAATGATAGTGTTTATTTCTTGTTTCAAGTTACACAACAAAATTTAGACAGTTTTGTCCATGGACACTCGGGCAATTGGCTGAACAGGCGTATTGGCATATCTACTGAATCTTTTGGACGAATAGTGGTGGCCCTAAAGCAGTAGATTTGTATCTCTCGTAATTTATGGACTTAGATCGGTCTGCTCTAGTAAATTGGCTTGTCCCATTAAATTCAACATTCGCACATCACAATGTGGGATAACACCCTTACCATGAAGGGATAACATTGCTTGTACTCGAAATTAGAATTATTTGCTCTTAATTGCTACGATTGAGTGCTTATTTATTGTTCTTTATGACATGATTGCCGTTATTGTGAATGAAATCATTTTTTGATTTAACATACCTATTCGTTGCATTGTTGATTCCGTTGCATCGTTAACTCCATTAGAATATCTAGACCTTACCTATTCAAACATTCCTTTGATCTAAGAGTGCGAGTCTTACGAAAACTTGGAAATTTAGAATGGGGTTTATTGTCTGTGACCCTAGGACTACTTTGTGCTGTTTGACTAGGATTTTTGACAGATTGGTAAAAATAACAACTCACAACTTTGATTTGGGAACTTTGAAAGGAAAATGTGATTTTTCAATTGGCAACAAAAAATGAATAGTATTTTGGTTCAACAAAAAGTAAGGCAATTTTCCTCCTAATTTTTCAAAAAAACAAAAAGAATAAGCGGACATATTTTTGAAAAATATGGATAAACTAAAAATCACCAAAGAACTTTGGAAAAAATTGGAAGACTTGTATTTGTTCAAATCTACCCCGAGCAAGATTTATTTACTTGAGCATTTTTTCTTCTTTAAAATGGATCCTTCAAAGGATCTTGATAATAATTTAGATCTGTTTAACAACCTTATCCAATATATTGTTAACTATGAGGAGATGATGTCTGAAACCTATAAAGCTATAATTTTGCTTAATTCCATGCCTGACACGTATAATGAAATTAAAAATGCGATTAAGTATCATAAAGACACTTTGATGCCTGAAATTGTCATTGACTCACTTAGAAGTAAGAAGATGGAAATTAGAGCTGAAAAACATGATAAGAAAAGTAGTGAGATTCATATAATGCGGGGTAGAACTCAGTTTAGGCAAAACAGTCATGATAGATACTAAAGTAGTTCAAGTCAAGTAGTAATGGAGGAAAAAAGAATGAAAAAGATAGGTCTAGAATGAATGTTAGAAAATGCTATGGCTGTGGGAAAACGTGGCATTTTATAAAGGCTATTATAAGAAAAAGGGTCAGCAAAAGGTTAAAGAGAGAAATGAGATAAACATGTTGTCTTCTACTTCCGATATTGATGACGGTGAAATTTATATGATTACAATTCCTATTGCTTATACTGCTCAAATGAAGCTAACAGCTAATTCTCGTTTGCATGAGTGGAAGCTTGATTCCATGCATCTTTTCATGTGGCATTGAAAAGGATTGGTTTGAAAACCTACATGAATCTAATGCTAACCATATTGTACTGTGTGACAATTTGGCATACACTATTGCTGGAATTGGTAATATCAATATAAAGGTTGACACTGGCTCTGTGTACACCTTGAAAAGTGTTAGATATATTCCTGAATGGTCTAGGAACATAATTTCAGTAGGAAGACTTGAAAAGATGACTTTATCGATAAAATTGGAAATGGAGCATTCAAAACGATTAAGAGTGCATTAGTCTCCATTAAGGAACTAAGAAAAATAACATTTATATCACAACTGGAGAAGTAATTAGAGGTTTATACAGCTCTATCTCTTTTGTCAATGTTGATCATATACATATATGGTATAGTACGCTTACACATGTA
>NW_019256217.1:0-645 GCF_002742605.1 Olea europaea var. sylvestris | reverse complement strand
GGCAACGCCTGGGCGCTGCCTCTCAACTTCAATTCTTCATTTTCACATCTCCTAATGCCTGGGCGCTATGAGTGCAGCGTCTAGGCACTGCCTTTCTGCTCCAAATTTTTTATTTTTGACTTGTTCTTCCATTTTAGTACCTCTTTTTACATCGTATTTTCTAATCTTGAAAACACACTAACAAATGCGTAAAAAATGTTCTATACTCACAAGATTAAGCAAATAATCAAGTTAAACTTTTGCAACAATCGTGAGTAAAGCAAACTCATCAAATATCTCCAAACTTAACCGTTTACTAGTCCTTGAGCAAATAAGCACATCGAAGAATAAAATCACCAAAGGACGATACACACACAAATAGTTAGTTAGATAGCTCGTCTTTTCAGCTTATCATTAAGAACATTGTATCATATTTATGAACCGTGTCGAGATCACAATGCAAGAACCAAACTTCCACTCATACAATGCAAAGCATGTGTGTATGTGTGTGTGTTTGTGAAGGATCAAGTGTAATGCTGTACAATCACAAGTTGGTTTACTTCCTAACCCTCAGTGGTCAATTATTTCATTTTTTCGATCATAAGATTCGCACACCCCCAAACTTATTTTTTCTAGTCTCTTACCATGGTGTAATTCTAAAATTCA
>NW_019256216.1:0-1138 GCF_002742605.1 Olea europaea var. sylvestris | reverse complement strand
GAAGAAATGTGGGATTCTAGTGCTAGCGACAACATGCTTAGTCTAGTTGCTCACTTGTGGATTTCTTTCTCCTGATTCTTCTCATCTGCAACATCACTAGGCAAATCCCGGCCAGATGGGATATTTCCTGGATAATTAGTTGCTGGGATATCCAACCCCATCATGCTGGAAAGAATGAGGAATTAATAGTAGCGAGCGATAGGGATAAAAATCATGAAACCGTAACTGCAGGTAACGGCAGTATGATGCGTTGAGGTTTACCTTCTATCCACAATGATCAGCGAACGGAGCTCACAGTTGGCAAAACTGCAAAAAGCATATCACAAGAGGTCATTCTGCACTCTTGAAGACTACAAAAAGATTAATAACATTTTTAATCTGTTTGTAGTGTTCTTGCAAAGCAACATGAGATGAATCAGGGAACCAGAATGACTTTAGTGACTATAATGAGGAAATCTAGTCTGTATGATATGCTAATTCCTCATCCCCAATCAGCTCTAGATTTCATTAACTTCGTAAGTTAGAAGGTTAAACACGGGCAGTGCCTAGAGCTTGCACAAGTTGGGAACAAACAATCTTAAGATTCTCGATCTTTTCTCCTTTCCTGTAGTAAATTAGTACACAGGTCTTATCTTATACAACTCAGATAGACAAGAACTGAAGTGTAGTGACTTTATCTGAAATAGCTCTTAACATAAGAACCCATAAAACAGACACTCTGACTATATGTTAAAATGGCAGGTAAGGGGTGCATTTAAGTTTTCTTTTAAAAAAGGCAAAAGAAATTACAAATTATGCACCAAAAGGAATATAATTTTGATAAGTTACAGTAGTTTCATCAGTACTTACTGCTTGGATATTTCTCGCTTCACCAGAGGATGGCAGTCATTGCCAAATGCAGCAAGCGTATGATACAGGAATCCACTGTGTGTAACTACAGCTATCTCCTTCTCTTTCCTTGATAATAACCTGTATCAATAGAAATATAGCGTTAGAAGATCACAATGAAAATCAAACTTCTAAATCTTAATAAAGATTAAAATGCTATAATCTACTCAATCACTTGGACAAGGGCGTGAAGTTTACGTGCACGTGTTTAACAATCTACAAGTCTACATTTATCAAAAGATGCAGGAAG
>NW_019256215.1:0-1138 GCF_002742605.1 Olea europaea var. sylvestris | reverse complement strand
ATTTTTCGACAAGTTTTTCTGGTGAATATGTGTTTAAAAAGTAAGGAAAAAGTCATGGGGAAACGTGGAAAATGATTTTTTTTAAATTTTTTTTATTTTTAAAGAATGTGAGTGAAAATGAATTTACATAAAAGTGATTTTAAAAAGTCACTCGCAAGGGCTTTTCCATTTATTTTCTTGCTATGTTTTGTGTTTTCCAGATTGGCTCGGTTTTGCCAACTTTATATGGCCAATTAGTTAGGTAACTGTTAAGGGTGTGTGGGAATGATGCTATATAGTACGGAATATTTATTTGAATCATAACATGAGCGATTGCCCTTCTCCGACCAGCCAGACCTAGAATGCCCTCCTAAACATTAAAGTGAAGCCAAAAAAGCTCAACTTGTTCCTTCTAATTCTTGTTTGGGTAGTTCGTATCATCATCCATATTTACTGTACACTAATGCTGGTTTTATAAATTTGTGCACTTTTAATCTTTATTGTACATAATCAAGAAAAACGCTTAAAAAATTTTATGAGTTAATTTTTCAGGGATTATTACTTTTATATTACTCGAACCCCTAATGCTTGGTCTCAAGTACGTGTAGATAATTTCTTGACTCGACCCCTAAGTACGCAAACTGGACTGAAGTCGAGTGTTAATAATTGTCTTGATAATTACTCGAGTGTTACTAATTGTCTCGTGACACTATTCTTGTTTTCCAATTGGCTGTTTTTGCATTAATTGCTACTTCATCAATCTTATTGATTTCTATTGAAGTTACATATTAGAGTAACTTGATAAATTTGGATTGAATTATGATACAAAAATGGTTCTATTGTGTGTGCTCGAGGTAGAAGTTTTGTATAAATGTATTTTCATGCTATTAAGTATTTTGATTTAAGTTCTTTTCCCGCAAGTATGATGGTCTTAATGATGATCCTGCATGTTTTTCCTGTGTATCTCACGGGTGGATTTAAAAACCTCGTGAATTGACTTGGATGCCCTGGACCTGACATGTCATTTGGCAGGAGTAACATGAAGTTCAAAATTAGAGGTGTAGTCAATACTCCCAAATCAAAAGGGAACTGAACCATTTTTTTGTATCTGAGAAAAACTTCCAAATTAATAGGAAGGAAGCTTAATCGAAATGAATCA
>NW_019256214.1:893-1138 GCF_002742605.1 Olea europaea var. sylvestris | reverse complement strand
CCCCGGCCCGATTTTTGTTTCCCATCAATCAGTCAAATTTTAGCCCATTCCGACACCGTCGCGAAATGTGACGAAATCGCCCCCGGCGCGATTTTTGTTTCCGATTAATCTGTGACCCGACGCCGTCGAGAAAAATGACGAGATTGCCCCGGCGCGATTCCCCTGTCCGATCAATCTGTCAAATTTTTGCCCATTCCCCCACCCTCGCGAAAAATGATGAAATTGCCCACGGCGCGATTTTTATA